>NC_056741.1:814160876-814239283 GCF_019279795.1 Protopterus annectens | reverse complement strand
TCCCAAATTTAAACACAAAAAATGTCCTTCTCTTGTGTGTTGCAGTATTCTTTTCATATGGGTTGGCTTCCGCCCAGCGATCTGACGTGCAGCCTGTATAAAAAAGCTTACAGCCACAGTGCCAGTTAAGTGGGACATTGCACATAGGCTCTGACAGCATCAGCCATAAAAGGACATCCGCATGTACCATCCTCAGAACAAGGAAGCCCCATGAGGAACAAAAGTCCTAAGACAAAGAATGAGTCATCCTAGGAAGGGACAAGTTACAAGGGGAAGGCAGGAGGGATAGAATACTGCAACATAGAAGAGAAGGACATCTTTTGTTATGACAAGGTTTTACACAACTATTCTATGTCCTAATCAATATTGCAGAGTTCTTTACATGTGGGAGAGTGCCAAAGATTAGTTGGTACCTAGGGTGCTGGCAGGAGCAGAAAAATGAGGAAGAATTTTCCACAAATCCATGCAGAATATCTCTAGCAAATCCTGATCTGGACCTAGAGATAGTGTCCAACTTATAATGTTTGGTAAAAGTACGGCCTGAATACCAAGTAGCAGCCGCCATAGGTTCACTGAAGGGTACTAGGCTACTGGTCCTAGGGCCTATATAAGCCTAGCCAAAAATGTACCCTGGCTTTCGCCACCCAAGAAAATTATTTTCCTGCGCCCCTGTCGAGCAGAGCCACCGAAGTGATCCCCAGGGTGAATTTCCTATCTCCCATCCAATCATCAAGATTTTTCTTGAAGAGTGCTAATGAGGAGCTCTGTTTGACATAGATAGGTAATCTGTTCCACAATGGAATTAGTATACAGGCCTTTAAAGAAAGCCCCTGACAAAGCAACCAATCTGGTGGCATGGACTCTGACCAGAAGGCAGTGATTTCCATGAAAAACATAAAACACAATAGCTTTAGAAATCCAGGATGAAATAGTTTGTTTAGAAACATGTAAACTCAGAGCCCTGGTATGAAAAGACAGTTTATCTGACTTCCTTATAGCTTTTGCCTTGTCAAGGTAAAATCTGACTTCTTTATAGCTTTTGTCTTGTCAAGGTAAAATCTGAGCTGCCTATGTACCTCTAAGGTATGTCAAAATCCTCTCACTAGAGGACTGAGAAGGGAAAAAGGTGGGCAATTGGACAGACTGATTAAGAGACAACTCAGTCACCACTTTAGGCATGAAAGAAGGATTAGTTCTCAAAGACACCCTGTCCTTGTGGAAAATCAAGAAAGGAGGGGATGCCATCAAGACCTGAATCTCAAACCTTCCTAGAAGAAGTTAAGGCTACCAGATTTTTCCAAGTGCAAAACTTTAGAGGAGCCGTGGCTGGAGGCTCAAAAGGAGCCAGAGTTAGCTTCTCTAAGACATATTTAAGATCCTAAGGAGGAGGCACTGGTTTCCTGGGAGGTTTTATGTGTAGGACACCTTTAAGAAAAAGTTTAACCTCCAATCTGGAGGCTAAAGGAGGTGTTAATGCAGACAAGCAGAAAGAGCATAACAGTGGACTTTCACTGAGGAATATGACAAGCCACTGTTAAGCAAGTCATGCAAGGAAGTACAACTGGAATATCCACCGAGTGGATACAGACTTCTTTTAAGGCACCAGATAGAAAATATTTCCCCTTTGGAAATGTAAGATTTACTAGTATTGGGTTTCCTGGCATGCTGGAACACCTTAAGCATGTCCTGTGAAAAAATGTGCCCGAAAGGGTTCAAAAATTGATCACCAACAAGGTATTTTTTAGTGATGACAGATGTGGATGAATCAAGGATCAGTCTTGTGCGAGTAATTCCAACCGATGAGCCAACTTGTGGTGATGACCCTTGGCTAATTACAGAAGAACAGGAAACCAATGTAGTCTTGGCCAAAAGGGAGTCACCAACAAGATTTCTGTTTTGTCCTGCTGAATGGATTGCATAAAGAAACATCCCCCTCCCTAAGACAGCTAGGGGGTCCACCTTCCAGGCCAGAGGATGCGGGACCCTGGCACAAAAGAGAGGACGTTGTCTGTTTTGAGGGCAGGCAAGATGTGGAGTACCCCTCTAATGAACTAAATCTGGAACACATTCTTGTGAAGCATCCATTTGTGGGATTGTGACATGGATATGCTTCATGCATCCGCCACAGAGTTTTGTGCCGAGGGTAGGTAAAATCATGAAGAGTTACTTTGTACTGGATAGCTAATTCCAATGCCTTGAGGGCTAACCTGCAAAGAAGGTAAGATTTGGTTCCCCTTGCTTATGTACCAGAGGGGATACACTAGACAATCTCGATGTACTGAAATGTCGAAATTCAGTACGTCGAGACAGAATAGCGGAAAGTGCAGTTAACCGAAACTACACTTTGCCGAATCTGCAAATGTCAAATCCACCGCTATCGTGGTGTTGCGTTCATGACATGTGGTGCTGTTTGTGGATTTATCTGGGGGTTTCAGGTAAGTGTGTGTTTGAGGATATCGGGTAGGGATTTTAGTGTGTGTGCTGTTGTTTTGTGTGTGTTTAGTGCGACCTTGGAGTTAGAATATATAAGTAGGGGGGTGTGGGGGTGCAGCCCGCCACATGGGGGGTGCAGGGGGGCTTGCCCCCCATCTTACAGGTAGGTTAGGTGTGTTTGTGTGTGTTATATTTGTTTAGTTAGGTAGGTTTATGTGTGTGTGACTATGTCCTGGTTTGTGTGTGTGTGTGTGAATGGTCGCGATTGTAGTATTCGTGATTGTGGGTTTTCATGTATGTGGGTTTTCGACTATTCAGTCTTGAAATACTGAAATTCGACATTTCAGTATTTCGAGATTGTATAGTGAATCCACCAGAGGACAGTGGTACTGCTGATAAATATCTCCCGAGGACCTGGTAGGAAAAGAGGATGAAAGATTTGCAAGGCTAGAATCAGAGCCCTCATCTCTCAGATGTTGATGTGCTCCGCCTGCTGAGATTGAGACCAAAGACCCTGAACTTTCCCGGAAGCAAAGGATGCTCCCTAGCTTATGTCTGAGGCATCTCTGAACAGCTGTTGAGAAGGTTGGGGTAAGAAAACAGGAAGGCCTGGCTTCAGAGACAGTTGTTGAATCCACCAGTGGAGTTCTGTTTTCAATCAGGGGAGGAGCGGAACCAGGACATCTAAAAGGTGAGCATGTTGAGACCAGGTTGCCTTTAGAAAAGACTGAAATTTCCTCATTTGAAGCTTTGCCAAAGGCAGCATGGGAATCGTGGAAGCCAGGACTCAGAGAAGTCTCAGAAATTCCCTGGCTGGGATAGAAGGAAGAGGCAGAAGGCTTTCCATGAAGGATGTAAGAGAGAGAACCCTTGTCTGTAGGCAGGAAAACAATCATCAGATCTATTCTGAACCTGCACCCTAAGAAGCTGTGATCTTGAGATGGAGGCAGACTGTATTGTTTTGAAATTTATTGTGAACCCTAGGCCCTGAAGAAGATGAATGGCCTTCAGAAGGTTTTGAGACAATTTATCCAAATTGCTGGCCAGAAAAAGATGATCATCTACTTAAGAATAAACCTGAACCCTGTGGACCCTCAGGAAAGCAATGGCCAGGGCCAAACACTTTGTGAAAACCCTTGGTGCAGTGGAAAGACCAAAAGCAAGGCAGAAAACTGAAAGTGCAAAGAACCCACCTAGAAAAGTAAGAATTTCCTGTACTGAGGGTGAATGGGAATATGCACAGGATCATAGGAAGTTACTAGGCTATTGGGCCTGTGGCCCTTATAAGCCTAGCCAAGCGTTTAGCCCATATTTAGACAAGTCAGCACCCAAAGCCTCTGTCCTGCAGGGGCACAGGTGGAATCCCAGGGGTGCATTTTCTGTTTTCCATCCAGCTATCCAGGTCGCGCTTAAAAAGGGATACTGAGGTACTCTGCTTGACGTGGAGAGGGAGTCTAATCCACAGATGGGGGAATCTCTGGGACACAAATCTGTCCTGCCAACAAGTTCTACTGATATCACAGACCAGGGTGAGGTTGCACGTATGGGTTACTCAAGTGAAGCTTGACTTTCAGATAAGTATCTTTGAGATCTAGAGAAGCCATGAAAGCTTGAGGAGAAATCAGGGGAACAAGTGTCTGAAGTGACAGCATCCGGAAAGGCGGCATTACCAGGAAAGTTTTTAAGTGGGAGAGGTCTAAAACTGGTCTCCAAGGACCATCCTTTTTGGGAACCAGAAACATTCTGGAGAAAAAAAAACAATCATCTCTGATAACAGAGGTACAGGCTGAATAGTGCCTTGAGAAAGTAGCTGAGGTAGGAGCAGAGGAAACAGATGAAGTGGCCAGGAAGGCTGAGGAATCCCCATGAAAGAAGGAGAATCTTCCAAGTCATAAAGTAACCTTTTTGGATGGTGGAAAGAACCCAGATGTCTTGAATGATCTTTGCCCAGGCTGTAAATGAAAGAGACAAGTGTGAAGAGAAAGAGGTGCATAACTTGGAAGAGAAGAGTGACTGACTCACAGAACTGGGCCTAGCCTGAAGGGGCTGCTGAGAAGGAGCAGCAGAAGCAGTCGTTTTTGACTGAGGGGGT
Source organism: Protopterus annectens (assembly GCF_019279795.1). Classification (NCBI taxonomy): domain Eukaryota; kingdom Metazoa; phylum Chordata; order Ceratodontiformes; family Protopteridae; genus Protopterus; species Protopterus annectens. The sequence goes on along the minus strand of NC_056741.1, from coordinate 814,234,758 downwards.
CTCCTATTAGACTTCTTAGCCCTAGCACCAGAAGAAGCAGAGGAAGAATGAGCAGGTTTCCTAACAAAGAACGTTTTGGCAGGGAAATTCCCACGGAATTTGGGAACTGGTGAGTTTAAGTCCTGAAGTTTCTGTTTTTCCTGTAGAGCTTTAAAATGTTCTGCAGCTGCCGAACCAAAAATAGCACACTTATCTAGAGGAGCATCAAGTAACTTTGCTTTTATTTCATCAGGCAATGATTGAATCCTTAACCAAGAATGTCTCCTAAGCACAAAGGCAGTAGCAGCAGCCCTGGAGGATGCCTCTACAGCATCACAGCTGCAATTGATGGAATGTCTAGCTACCTGAAAATATGCAGCCAAAAGTGACAGAACCTGTGGCTTAACCTCAGAGTCTGCTAACTGAGCCAAAGCCTAAGAGTGCAAAGCCAAAGAATATCTAGATATATCTCTCTGGTAATTAATAGTTCACATAGAAGAACTATATACTTTCTTAGTCTGTCAAGAATTTTCCTTTCCTTATCAGAAGGAAGAAGCTTGGCAGAAGGAGAAAAGCGAGAAGATTTGGGGCACTTACAGAGAAACTTGCAGTCATCTGGTACTTTATAAAATCTATCAGGCCTCTTGGGAATAGGGGCCCGGGAATCAGGTGCTTTGGAGGAAAGAAAGCAAAAGTGTCCAGGAAATGTGAAAGGAGTGAATGAATTGCTGAGGGAGTGAGGACCTCCATTTGTAGCAGATCATAACACTTTTAAACCTCAGAAATCTGGCAGCAATCCCATTTGAAGAACTCTCTCATCTCATTAATAGTTTCTCTAAAGGAAAGTTCTTCAACTGGGGAATCTCCCCCATTAGATTCCTCCTCAGGAGAGGCATATTCCAGAGGGGAAGTAATCTGGGTGGAGTTCACAGGGAGTCTTCATCAGATAAGGAATCCTCAGAATCAGAGGAAATAACTGAGACCCAGCAGCCTGCACAGGAGAAGTGAAGGCAGGAAGAAGGAGAGAGGAAGAAGGCGGCTTCAAAGCCATCAAGGCCTTAACAAGACCCTGGGAAAAGGCATCCCCAATCAGACTGAGGGGTGGAAGGGACATTCGGATGTTCGGTCATTTGTTTTTTCTTAACATGTCTTTCAGTATGACGAGATAAAAAAGAGGAACCCAACATAGGCCTAATGTCCAGCATAGACAGTGAAGGATCCCTAGTTGGAATGGCAGGAACATTGCCAGTCTTCCAGCAGAACAAGCCATGGTCCCCCCCCCCATGTCGTCCAGTATGGACGTCAGCACTACCTCGGACATGCTAGGATCCAAACCCTTGGCGGCTTCTCCAGAGGTCTCTGCTGAAGAAGCGGACCCGACCTCCACAACAGGAATGTCATAGGTAGTTTTGAGTTTTTGCTTACTCACCTTCCTTTTCAAACTTGGCTCAGCCTAAGGCCCCACAGCACCTTCCACAGTGTCTCTAGTGAGACGTTCGAGTCGCTGATTCTCAACAGGAATGTCATAGGTAGTTTTGAGTTTTTGCTTACTCACCTTCCTTTTCAAACTTGGCTCAGCCTAAGGCCCCACAGCACCTTCCACAGTGTCTCTAGTGAGACGTTCGAGTCGCTGATTCTCAAGACAGAGATTTAAGACAGAAAGAGAGCTAAGTAAAGTCTTTTGCATGAAACCCTGACAAATGGAAGAGGAATGGTAATGGTGACTATGCCCTAAGCCAAGACAGAAGCTGTGGCTATCTTTATGTGGAATCTGCCTTCCATGCCTACACTTGCCCTTCTTGGATGACATGAATAGCAGCAAATGGTAGTAGCAATTAAAAGAATCCCCAGTGGGTTACTTATCTGAAGCTGCCAGCAACACGTGGAGTCAACCTTCTGAATGGCAGGGAAAAAGTTCTGAGGATGGCATGTGTGGACACTGTCAAAGCCTATGTGCGATGTCCCACATACTGGCAGTGGGTATAACCTTTTGTATACAGGCTGGACACTGGGTCATTGGGTGGAAGACAACCCATATGTAAAGAATACTGCAACATTAAACAGAAAGACATCTATGAGGCACACAAATAGACATCTTATTCAAGTTAAAAAAAAAAAAAAAAAAAAAAAAAAAATTACCCAGTGACTGGCTAGATAAAAGAACATATCCTCTTCTGTGATGCTGGTGTGTTGCATCCGACTATTGTTGGTGGATCTATATAGAAGGGCTAAGTTGGGGGGGGGGGGATAGAAAATGAGTGACTTGACACCTAACTCTCTTGGGGTGAAAATCTGGGATTTTTCATTATACTGATATGTCTAACTACATAAGATGCCCAGATTAAATGGGATACCACAAAAGTCTTACACTTACAAGTACATGAACAATATGTATTTCATAAAGGGGAAAAAATCTCAACTTACAAGTTGATGACCCAGAGTCCATACTGCAAACAAGTTCATGTATTCAGATATTTGGGATTTGACTGACTAATAACTTATGTCTAAGATGGTACTGTGGAGTTGTGTGTGTTTATGAATTCGTCCCCCCCCCCCCCACACCACCACCGATGCACAAAATAAAATTTGTGTAGAGCAGTCACTGTTCACATTACTACTATATGGCACTTTGCTGCTGTAGTGGACTTTGGTATATTGTGTTGGACCATACTCCAGCCACTGCATTACTGTCATTTGGTCTTAAGCCACAGAGTTCTTTGGTCTGTTATTTTAAAAGACTACCATTTGTAGTACCCTATTTAACCTGTGCAGTCAAATACACCAGTTAACTCTTTACAACTGAGTGCGCGTCCAGGCGTTTCTGCAGTTAACTCCTACTGCGCCTCTAGGTGTCAAACATTGCTTGTTCATATTTGCATTAATTCTAAAACCATGCTACATACAAGGTATCAGAATATTTTATCTTGAAGCAAACATGATGGAAAACATATCTGACCTCTGTCAATGAGTATTTGTTAGAACTGTAAGGTCATTTCATTTTTTTTTCAAGGCTCAAGCCTCACCCATTGGGAATTAAAGGTACACACTCAATGAGCTGTACTAGAGGAAATGAGTTAATGTAAAATCTCAGTACTGGTAGCGGGTGGGTATCAAGAGAATTGGAGAGGCACTGGAAGCTTCCTAGAAACAGATCATTACCTACTTTAGAAGTAGCCTGCAGGAAGCGCAGACTTTTATTAGGCTTCAAATGATCATTTTTGAATTTAAGTTAAAAAAATAAAAATAAAAACACTATTCATTCCAGTTCGATGTGGAAGTGTTCTCCTTGACAATATGTCATTAAATTCTGATTGAGGGATACACAGCTGCAAGGATGTTTAAGAATAAAAGTATGATGAAAGCTGCTACAATAACTGCCTTCAGCTACATCAGTGAATACAATGCATTACATACCCGAGAAACAGCACAGTATTAAATAACATCTTAAAAAAAACACACAAGGTTTATAGCAGTAATGTCCATGTTAGTGCTGCCTATAAACTTAAGTGATGGATTCAAGCTCAAATTCTTAGTGGGCGGGGAAGCCTAAATTTACTGCTTTCTGATCCGAAAGACAAAATACAATATCATAAGAAACGTATGACTGAGGGCAGGTGTGCTGTGAAAGTTATGCATAATCTGTGCTTCTCAACTGGTAACAGTCACTGGATACAACTTCCCACTCTGGGTAGAAAACAGGGCAGTTAAATTATACTTTTTTATTTAAGGAATATGTGCATAAGGTTCTGTAATTAAATGCAACTCCTCTGATACATCTGTTCTCAAAACTACCAATTACTGCAAATTCTAAGCAGCACTGCAGCAGCAAAGGAAAGTTTCATGTATGCCAAGTAAGTGACTATGCATGAAGTTAATTTTAAAATGTCATGCTACTGACCTCTGCTTCAACTTCGTCATAGTATTTCCTTCTCATTTCTGGATCCCAGTCAATTGCAATATATGGTTGGGCTGCAAGGATAAAAAAAGAAAAAAGTTATCATGCATTGTATACAATGAATATGCTACAATAATTAACCTGCTAAAATGAAAACAGATAAAACAAGATTACAGATATAACAGAAAAGAGCATATGGTACCTTAAGTCTGAAGAGTCAAAAGACTTCTAATGTCTACATAATTATTCCTTCATTACAGAAGCAAAGAAAAACATTGCAAGGATGCTGCCATAACCTACTCAGCTGTTGTTTGCAGTCTAGTAAGCTTAGTGATTCAACAAATAAAAACGATGTACGTACTTACCATAATGACAGAGATGCACGATTCTTGGTTTATCCAAATCTGTTAGACTAGACACCATGGGCTCCAATCAGTCAGCTTTGCACAAGAATATTTTTTTTAAACAAGAAACATCTTTATTAAATTATCACATAAGATATAATCATACATTTATATAAATATTTTAGTTGCAAACATTGTACATCACAAACCATGTTGACATAATTGAAGTTGCAAACATTATACAGCACTTGCATTCTATCCAGTCACTGTCAGTCAAACATTACACAGCTCATTCAAATACTGCCTTCTTTTAAACCTCGTTCCTCCTCTGCATGCATTCTTCCCACAATTCTACATTTTTCCAATGTAATTTGCTCTTACCCTTTTCTACAGATCCCAGTTCCAGTTGTTTTATCACGGTTACTATATTCACTACTTCTAGTGAAGTTGGTTTATACCGATTTCCATTTTCTAGTAATTGCTCTTTTGGCAGCCACCATAAGTGGACCCAGCAAGGCCTTACTATGTCTAGGCAATTCCAATTCTGTATCATAACTCAAAAAATAATTTCATTAGTTACACCAATTTGCTCACCCAGAATCCCTGACAGAGCAGTCTGCAGGGAATCTTTAAAGTCTGCCAATTCATTACACTCCCAGAAAATATGTTCCCAGTTACCTCCTCCTTCCCCATCACACCTCCAACATTTGTTGTCTACCTGAGGAAAAATTCTTTGGAGTTTACTTGGGGTATAAAATACCCAGGTAAATACTTCCAAGCAAAGATCCTAGATCTTCTACACTTTGTTGCATATTTGTGAGACATACATATATCCCGCCCATTGTTTCTTTATGCATTGCTTATCCGATCTCCCTTCCCAATCATTTCTGGCCTCCTCTGATTGATTCTTATAGTTATGCAATATTTTGTATGCTCTAATTTTTTTTAACAGCAGCTTCTGTTCTACATTCTAATAAAAACTATCAGTTCTGATCTTTCCTTAGGATCCTCCTATTTCTTTCTCTTTCTCTATGCTCTGATAACAGTCCTTGATGGGGAAGGCAATCTCTATTCAGCAGTCCACATAAATTCTTGGCCTCTTCCCATTCTATTACCTTTCCCTAATTATTTGCTCCCAATACCTTGGTTCTTCTGCCAGTTTTCTCTAAAAAATCCCAGCTCCCTTTTGCATATTGTCTGTATCCCTAATTCCAATGATCCATATTGGCAGAATCCTCTTTCTCCAATCCCATGTTGGCTTAATTTTAGAATACTTCTCTGCTACTTTATAAATGCAATAATCTGCACGATTATTGTTATTTTCCTTAAGGATCTGCATCCAAAAGTCCAGCCTCTCCTTGTTTCTTGAGTCCCCCCCCACCTTGTTTCATCATCATCCCTTTTCACTTTGAATTATTGGTTTCTGCTTGTGCTACATATAGGAGCCTTAAATGAACTCTGAAATGCCCCTTCAAATCAGGTAATCCCAAACCACCTTGTTCAATTGGAAGAATCTTATGCCCTTGACACGTCCTGTCTTCTCTTCCAAGATAAAATCCTTCAGCTCTTGATTAATTGCTATCCACAACTTTTCCTCTGGTCGATAAAAATATGCCTAACCTGTGTATAAAACTAAAGGGACTAAAACATTTTAACTGCTTGTATCTTGTTATCCATATAACAGAGTTTCCAGTTTCTCAGTTTTTGTATTATCTTTTATTTAGTCTCTTCCAACATATCCTTAGCTGTCACACCAAAATCTTTTTTAATCCATACCCTTAAGTACCTCATGTTATCATGTCTCCATAAATATTATGTACACATAATTCACAGCTATTGCCTTTATTTTAGCTTCATTAATTTTGTATCCTGACAAGATCTGAAACTGCCTCAAAATGTTCCACAACACTGAAATGTCCTTTTCTGGTTTTATCAGGTATAAAATAATATCAAATACAAATACAGACAGCTTTTCTTGACTACCATACCAATTATATCCTTGAATTTCTGACTCTCATTTTCTTTGCCAATGGTTCTAAATATAGTGCAAACAACAAAGAGGAAAGAAGGCACCCTTGTCTAGTTCCTCTGCTCAAACAGAAATTATCAGAGAGGAATCCACCTACTTTAATTTTCACCTCAGAAACCTCATATATCATTCTTAATCAAACCTTATAATTTTATTAGGCTTCCACTGTCCCGTTCATAAATTCCCAGCTTACTTTTTCAAATGTTTTCTCTGCATCAAGACCCACCAACAACAGTGATATTTTCTTACATTCAGCTTCCCTCTGGATCATCAATGTTCTGTTAATGTTGTCAAATGTTTGGCTTTCCTCCACAAAACTACAATGATCCATGTCTATCAATTCTGGCATCACCTTTGCCATTATTTTAGCCATTATAAATAAACACTTTATATTCATAGTTTAGGATTGAACTGGGCCTGTATGAAGGTGGATCTCACAGGTCTTTACCCTCTTTAGGCATTACAGGGTTCTATATTACTTCATCAAAATATGTATTTGTGGAATACATATTCACTGATGGCTAAACAGCAAAATTCATTACAGAGAAGCACAGAATTTTTCCCAGGGTTAAGAACCTATGGACCATCACAACTTTGCCCTTTTCCCCACTGTATTGTGATCTCAGGTTAGTATATATATAGTTGGAGGAGGGGGGGTGCAGTCCCCCACTTGGGTGGGTTTGATTTAGTGCGGTGTGTGTTCTGGAGTGCTATAGGGTGAGTGGTTCTTAACCCTGTGAAAAATTCAGTGCTTCGCTGTAATGAATTTGACTGTTTAGCCATTACTGTATACATAATCAACGAACACATATTTTGATGAATGTATATAGATCCCATTACATCCACCACCGCTTTCCTCCAGGAAGTTGGTGCTTCACCTGTTCTTAAAATACTGTTAAACTAAACCTTCCAGATCTTTACCAGCTTTTCTGTCCTAGCTTCCAACTTCAATGGAAATATCACCTGATCTTGGGACTTTCCTGTAGAGTGGTTATACATCATGATTTTTATCTCATCTCGTCCTATTCTGTTAGTAATTGAGCCCCATCTATCTCTAACCCTTGCAGATTTAATTCCTCCATAAATATTTCCATTTGCACCTTTTCTTGATCTCCATATGTCTCTGCGTCATATAGACTTTCATAAAATTTCAGAAATATTTCTAGCACCTCTACAGCATCTCTTATCTTTCTTCTTATAGGCTCCCTAAGCTTGGCGCCAACTCTTTCTACTTTCTGTTGCCTGAGGCTTTGTGCCAAAAGTTTTTGTGCTATGGCATTATCATAAAAACAGATGCTTAACAGCAATCTTTCTAAACTCATACATATTATCGAGGCAATCCTTTAATTTCTGCTTAGCACTCTCTAATTGTTTCTCTTGTTCTGAGAGATTCCCTCTATTCTGCAATACTTTAAAGATTTGTCAGTCTCTCTAAATAATTCTTGTTGCTTCTTAACCATCTCTCTTTCTTCATTTCCACCTTAACTTTAAACTCCACTTTAATTTGATCTCACTCCCTAGCTATTTTCAGAAGAAATTTCTGTCTTCTCTAATAACTCTCAAATAATTTCCACTACCCATTTCTTAAATTCCTCTTTTTTCAAAAGATAAGTGGGAAAGCTCTAGTATCATTTTTATTTTAGTCATTCACATGATCTGAAACAGTTATTGGATGCTAATCAAAACTTTCAATTAAATGCACATGTTCCGGTGTAATGTTAATTCTGTCTAGCCTAGTCTGGATTTTGTATCTTGGGAATAATATACAAATTTACTCTGAACTCCTACTACTGAATTCACATTTCCATGCCAAATATTTTCATAAATTTCTATAAAAAAATTACCCTTCTGACCCCCCCCCCCAAGACACATCTTCCCTGCTACAAATCAAATTCCAGTCCCCAGCTGTAAGTAATATTACCTGATGAAAACTGATTATTTCTCCCAGAATTTTCTTATCATTCTTTATAGCAGTTTTAGGGGGGGAATATAAATATACAAGTGTAATCTTCCTCCCTTGCCAGTAGCCTCTTAGTACTACATATCCACCATTAATAACTTTTTTAATAATCTTCTATCAGTATCGGAGGCTCTCTTGCAATTAATTTAAGTGCTCCTCTTTTCCTTTGTCCCAGGTATTCAGCCGAATAACTATAATGAAAACCTTTCTTTATCAAATTCACATGTTCACTTCTTTCCAAATGGGTGTCCTGTAGTACAGCTATTTGCACTCTGCATTTTTAACATATTTCACGACTTTCTTTTTTATATATCCATGAGACCATTAACATTTAAAGATACTACTGAAAGGCTCATTATGTTAAAACGTTATTCATTCCACTTTTTTTGTGAGAGTTTTAAGTATGCAGTTCCAGCTTTTGTGTTACAAGCACACACTGTCTTGCAGGTTGAGCTTTCATACAGTTTCTTGTCATATCCATGCAAGCCCATGTCACAGCTTGCAAATCTTTCTGTTTCATTGAAAATTCTCAAACAAAAAAAATACATCCCAAAAACCTACTAACTTAATAATAACACACAAAGTTACATACATTTTCAAATAATGAAGTTTTATCTTCCTAATAGGAACAACTGTCCAAAATTGACTGCCACACACACTGACTCTGATTAATCTAAAAGGAAGGTTATCCATGCTAAGTTGCATGATACATCTGTGCCTCTACTATGTGCTGTCTGGTTTTGTCTCAGATTGATTGCTCTTCCAGATGAGAAAAAGTACAGTTGTGTACACTTACCACAAATGTAGATGTTCGAGTGTATTCACTGCTGCAGTCATTACATTTGGGTAATCTGCTGGCAGTTTGCCCTCAGGTCGGCCTGAATATCAAAGTCTTGGGTCCTGCGTAAGTTGCTGTCTCCTCTTCCATGAAGTCAGGTCGTCCAGGGGTATCAAACATGCAGCCAACGCCATTTTATTCAGTTTTTCTTGCCCTAGATGTCAGGTGCCCCCCAAATGGGGAGCATAAATTATATATATATATAAACAGCAATATATAGGAAAATGCACTTTTAGCAACATAAACTTTACCTTCATCTAAAAGCAAATACACCACAAAGGCTTTAGAATATAGTGAAGAAAAGAGAAGTTATAGAAAAGGGGGATGGTGGGTAACCCGGACTGCAACAGTGAATACACTCAAACATGTACATTTATAAGTGTACACAACTGTACTATGTTCTTTGCATTTCACTGTTGCAGTCATTACATTTGGTGAATCCCAAAGCTATGGATGGGTGGATGGAACTAAATAGCATTAGGAGCAACTATAAGGCCCTGCAGAACTGCAGTGGCAAAGCCTGCCCTGGATTTAGAGAAGAGAGGTAAATGATAATGCTTTTCAAAAGTATGAACAGAGCTCCAAGTAGCAGCTTCTAGAATGTCTTTGGTTGGAACTCCCCTGAGAAAGGCTGCTGAGGTAGAGGCAGCCCTGGTGGAATGTGACCGGATTTCCTTGGGGACCGGTTTACCACAATGCAAGTAGCAGAAACTAATGCAGTGGCTTATCCACTTAGAAATAGTGTGCTTTGATATAGCCTTCCCCTCTGATTCTGCAGCAAATGCCACCAGTAGTTGCTCAGACTTTCTTAGAGATTTGGTCCTGTTTAAGTAGAATCTTAGTTGCCCGTGTACGTCCAATGAATGCAGAATCCACTCCCCCTCTTTCTGCGGATTTGGGTAAAATGTTGGCAGGTGAATAGTTTGGTTAAGAGCCACACTGGATACCACCTTAGGCATAAAGGAAGTATTGGTCCTGAGGGACACCCTGTCCAGGTAAAATGTAATAAAAGGCTCCACAGCCATGAGGGCCTGTAGTTCTGAAACCCTTCTTCCTGAAGTGATTGCCAAAAGTAAAGCTGTTTTCCAAGATAAAAACTTAATATCCGCAGTAGATGCTGGTTCAAAAGGAGGCAGGGTGAGTTTTTCCAGCACAAAATTGAGGTCCCATACAGGAGTTGGTGATCTTCTGTGAGGTCTTAAATTTTTGGCCCCTCTAAGATACTGTTTTAGCAGAGGATGAGAAAAGATGGGAGGCTCTATGTTGTAATGAGCCGAGATAGCAGAGCCATGGATTTTTATTGAAGAAAAAGACAGGCCCTTGTCAAGCATCTCAGTCAAGTATTGTAAAATCTGAGGGATATTTGGTTTTGCTGTATCCGTTCCTTGTGCTTGGTTCCAAGCACAGAATCTCTTCCATTTATCAGCATAAGATTTTCTAGTACGAGGCCTTCTGGCTTTCAAAATGACATCCATCACAGACTTACTGAGAGGTGTTGTTTGAATAATTACATGATCAGCCATGCTGCCAGGTTCAGAGTTTGGAGCTGACTGTGCAGAATTTGACTGTTCTGCTCAGACAGTAGATGAGGTATTTGAGGCAAGTACCAAGGAGAGAGTTGAGACATATTCCTTAGAATTGGGTACCAGTGCGGCAAGGCCAGTCCGGAGCAATTAGGATCATTTTTGGCTTTTCCTGTCTGACCTTTAGTAAGACCTTGGAGAGAAGAGGCAGAGGGGGCAAGGCGTAGACTGATAGGTTTTTCCAATTGAAGGATAGGGCATCCACTTTCCATGCTTGTCTGTGATAAGTCCTTGTGCAGAATTTGTCCAGTTGATAATTTTGGGGGGAGGCAAATAGATCTATGTCTGGGCTCCCCCATTTCTGCGTTACCATGCTGAAGATTTGTGGATCCAGTTTCCACTCGTGTGGGTCCATAAGATTTCTGCTTAGGTCGTCTGCCAGAGTATTTTGTTTTCCTGGCAGGAATTGAGCTTGAAGATGTACTTGGTAAGTCAAGGCTGTGTTCCACAATGCCATGGCTAGTCTGTGCAGGGGTTAGGAATGTGTACCCTCCTGCTTGTTTATGTACCACATAACCGTAGTGTTGCCCGTCTTTATCAGTAGTTGTCCTGGATGAAGTAAGTCCTTGAAGGCTGTCAGGGCATTCTGAACAGCTAGCATCTCTTTCTGGTTGATATGCAGATGCATTTGTTTTGGGCTCCATATGCCCTGAATGCATCTCCCTGCCAGGTGGGACCCCCAAGCATAGTCTGATGCGTCTGTAGTTAGGGTTTGGGTGGCAGGGCGTAGAGTGAATGACAGTCCCTTGTTTTGGTGACATGTCTCTGCCCACCAAAGAAATTCCTGTTGTAGGCAGGGAATGAGGGGAATCATTGTTTCCAGACTGTGACAATGTTGACTCCATAAACTTTTAAGGTACCATTGAAGTTTCTTCATATGCAGTCTTGCATATGGAATTAGTAGAATGCAGGATGCCATGAACCCCAAAGCCTGCAGAATTTGTCTTGCAGATGACTGTGTTTTTGTTGCCATCTGTTTGAAATATAAAGTCAGTTGCCTTTGTTTGTCTGGTGTAAGGTAAGCCATCTGGGCAGTTGTATTCAAGCTTGCACCCACCAATGTAATTTTTTGTGAGGGTACAAAGTTGTGATTTCTTTTTGTTTATTGTGTACCCTAGGCATGTTAGAAGCCTTTTTACAAATGCCAGATGTTGAAGAATGTCCTTGTTCTCTGCTTGAATAAGACAGTCGTCCAGGTAAGGATAAATTTGTATGCTTCTTTGTCTGCAAAATGCAATTACTGGTGCCAGACATTTTGTAAAGACCCTGGGCACAGTAGATAAGCTAAAGGGCAGTGCAGAGAATTGGTAATGCATAAAATCTGTCTTGAAGGGGAGGAATCTTCTGCACTATTCCCTTATTGGGATATGCAGGTATGCCGCTTTTAAGTAGAGTGTCACTAACAAAGCGTTTCTGCCCAGCCATAGGCAGTAGCTGTTGTAAAGTCAGTATTTTGAATTTTGGAATGTCCAGGAATGTGTTTAAAATCATTAAGTCCAGTATTGGACGCCAGGCATCATCTTTTCTGGGTACCAGGAACAGTCTTGAATAAAAACCTTGTCCTTTTTCCTGTTCTGGTACTGGTTGAATAGCCCCCATTATCCATGAGGGACGTAACTTGCTTCTGAGCCTCTGCCCATTGATTTTGTGGTACATCTGGCCAACCGTCTGGAATTGGCAAAGTATGGAAATGAAATCTGTACCCCTGGGATACTATGTTTAATACCCACTTGTCCTGGGTAATTAACTGCCAATTTTGAGCATGAAGTGCTAATTTTCCCCCCAAGTGGGCTGCCAAAAGATAAGTGCTTGGTGATGGTAGAGGGAAGTCATTGAGACTGCTTACTGTAGGGTTGTCCTTTGTTCCCTCCAGATTTGGAGGTGGAGGCACCCCATTGCTTTGACCTGTAAGAACCCTGTGATTGGTATCTAGAGCCTTTTGAGCACCTGGATTTGCCTTGAGAAGCTCTGTTGGACACAGGGAAGGACAAATTTTTAGTAGGCCAGTGCCTATGGAATATGGGTGGCTGCAATTGTAAGAAATATTTTACAGTTTGCATAGATTTAGCTTTGTCTTCCATTTTCTTTAAAACCTCTTCTGCCTTATTACCAAGCAGAGTATCATGCTGTAAAGGGGCATCCAACAATTTAGCTTTAACATGATCAGGCATATTTTGCTCCTTGAGCCAGGCATGCCTTCTAATCACATATCCAGTAACTGCGGCCCTGCAAGAGGCCTCTAAAGAATCAAAACCACATTGCAAAGTATGCTTTCCCACTTGTTCTGCTGCATGCAATAATTCCTGTAATTCTTTATTTTCCACACAATCAGAAATCAACATCAGTTTCTGTTTCAATAAGCCCATAACATGCTGTTGATATTTAAGCATATGAAACTGGCAGTTTAAGGCCCTAATTGCCAAGGTTGCAGACGTATAAACCTTCTTTCCTCATCTATCCAGCACCCTAGAGTCTCTATCAGAGGGGGTAGGATTTTTGGCTGTAGAGGCCTTTACACCTTTGGGACCCTGTGAGATAGTTTCAGGATCAGCAGCAGGATTTTTGAATAGAAATTTGTGGGAGTCAGGAATATCTGTCTGGCTTACTAGGAGCCAGAGCTAGGGAATCAGGAGCCATGCTCGATTCCAAAAACACATCAACAATGTCTAATACAGGAGGTATAGCCAATGGCCTATGCTGAGGAAGAAGGAAATCCCTAAGCCTCTTTTTTGATTCAGAGAAATCCTGACTCTCAAAATGAAAGTGTTCCCTTAAAGTATGCAAGGTTTCTCCAAAAGAATAATCCTCAGGAGGAGATGCAGATGGGATGGATTCTTCTGCATCTGAATCCTCACAGGGTGGTACAGAAAGCTCCAGATCAGAAGAGGAATCAGAAGAAATAGAAACCTGATCTGAAGATTCATAATCAGTGTCTTGCCTAGGCCTCTTAGCAGGGGGAGGTTGGGAACCTCTGATCAAGGTAATTAAGTCCTCAGCCATTTTGATCATCTGTTTTTTAGGCATAGAGCCTTTTGAGCACCTGGATTTGCCTTGAGAAGCTCTGTTGGACACAGGGAAGGACAAATTTTTAGTAGGCCAGTGCCTATGGAATATGGGTGGCTGCAATTGTAAGAAATATTTTACAGTTTGCATAGATTTAGCTTTGTCTTCCATTTTCTTTAAAACCTCTTCTGCCTTATTACCAAGCAGAGTATCATGCTGTAAAGGTGCATCCAACAATTTAGCTTTAACATGATCAGGCATATTTTGCTCCTTGAGCCAGGCATGCCTTCTAATCACAGATCCAGTAACTGCGGCCCTGCAAGAGGCCTCTAAAGAATCAAAACCACATTGCAAAGTATGCTTTCCCATTTGTTCTGCTGCATGCAATAATTCCTGTAATTCTTTATTTTCCACACAATCAGAAATCAACACCAGTTTCTGTTTCAATAAGCCCATAACATGCTGTTGATATTTAAGCATATGAAACTGGCAGTTTAAGGCCCTAATTGCCAAGGTTGCAGACGTATAAACCTTCTTTCCTCATCTATCCAGCACCATAGAGTCTCTATCAGAGGGGGTAGGATTTTTGGCTGTAGAGGCCTTTACACCTTTGGGACCCTGTGAGATAGTTTCAGGATCAGCAGCAGGATTTTTGAATAGAAATTTGTGGGAGTCAGGAATATCTGTCTGGCTTACTAGGAGCCAGAGCTAGGGAATCAGGAGCCATGCTCGATTCCAAAAACACATCAACAATGTCTAATACAGGAGGTATAGCAAATGGCCTATGCTGAGGAAGAAGGAAATCCCTAAGCCTCTTTTTTGATTCAGAGAAATCCTGACTCTCAAAATGAAAGTGTTCCCTTAAAGTATGCAAGGTTTCTCCAAAAGAATAATCCTCAGGAGGAGATGCAGATGGGATGGATTCTTCTGCATCTGAATCCTCACAGGGTGGTACAGAAAGCTCCAGATCAGAAGAGGAATCAGAAGAAATAGAAACCTGATCTGAAGATTCATAATCAGTGTCTTGCCTAGGCCTCTTAGCAGGGGGAGGTTGGGAACCTCTGATCAAGGTAATTAAGTCCTCAGCCATTTTGATCATCTGTTTTTTAGGCATAGGGGCCTGAGCACGTGGCTCATGCATCGGTTTTTAGACTTAGATGTTTTTGACCTTGTTTTTGAAGCTGGCGTCGGTTTGATATAAAAATGTTGAGGCCTGAAAACACCCTCAGAAGCCGGTGCCTGCTCAGCGGCTCCAGACCCATCCAAGGGAGAGACATCCACGGGTTCAATACTCTGAGAATCTCGTGGCATACCGTACTCCGCATGGGTCTTGGTAGAGGCCTGCGACTCAAAAGTAGCGGGTGTCAGGGGCTGCGAAAGCGCCTCACTGAGTACCGGCGACTGGCTTAGGAGAAGCTTCGTCGGTTTTGGACCTCAACAGTCTGCCTCTTTTTCTTTGCGTTTTTTGTGAACTCCGGTAGTCGGATTGCTAACAGACGACATTTCAGGGTAATTAAATCTGGATCCAAAATATTCTGAAGCAAAAATATACAGATGCTTAATAGTGCGTTGGTTAAATCTAGTACAAGACCGACAGCAAGGCACGCTATGATCTGGGCCTAGGCAAGGAATACAGTACAAATGAAAATCCTTATGATGTATTTGTTTCCCACAAGTAATGCAATTATTAACTTTTACTGACATCGGTAAGGAGCAAGAAAAAATTTATTTCCCCAATGGGGTACTTAGCTTTAGTTGAAGACTTCGGTTCTGAAACTCGAATGTGAAAATTTCAGGAGCCGGCACTTGCGAACTGCTTCTGCTTCCGGCACCGCGCAGCAAGAAAGACAGATTAAAATGGCGTCGGCTGCATGTTTTATACCCCTGATGACCTGACGTCATGGAAGAGGAGGCAGCAACCGACACAGGACCCAAGACTTTGATATTCAGGCCGATTGAGGGCAACCTGCCAGCAGATTACCCAAATGTAATGACTGCAACAGTGAAACACGAAGAACATCACTTGAATGCTTACAGAAAATATCTCCTAGCCATTGAAAGAAAGCTATTGAAAGAAAGTAGTATTCTGTTTTGATTGCTCTTTATCAGACTGTTTCCATGAAGACATGAGAATCACATACAGGGTCGCTTCTACAAGTATTTATATATTTATTTATTTTCTAGCGAAAAGCTTTAGTATATTTAATGTTCTTTTTTTATTTATTTGCTTTCTCTTAAAACTTGTTACTAAAAGCCAAGAGCCTCAATCCATTCTTCTATGGAAGAATGAAAAAGAGCACAATTTTTTCTTGTATCATACTCTTGAACAGACTATTTGTTTACATTGCAGTGTCTACATTTCTTAAAATTGAACAAGGAGAAACAAAAGGAAAAAAAATCTGAAGCATCTGTTTACTTTAGTATCCACTACACTTGAAAATAGCTGAAAAACTTTACTTTATAGCATGCAAACATCATACACTACACAAACGCTAATGTTAACAAACATTTGTTTAACTTACAATTAACTCTTTCCTTCCTCTTACCCTCTCCTGTTCCTCCAAATATTAATGACATGAAGTAAGGCATATGCTTTAGAGTCCCCTACAAGCTTAAAGTAAAAAAAAGTTGAATATTTCCAGGTTTTCGTATTCTATCATATTTCACAAACATAATTAATGCTTTATAATCCCACATTTGTCTGTCAGTTTCTGAGTTGCTAGTTCTATTCCTGTTCATCTCCATCGTCACAAACCAGCCTCTGCTTCCTTTCCAATGTACTCTCAGTTCTTCTAGTCAACTCTTGTTTTTTTTTTTTCCTCTCGCAAGCATTTTTGTTGAAACAGTGGAAAAAGTTTCACTGGTACAGTCTCTCTGTGTTCTTTACCAGAACAAGCAGCAACAGTTTTGATAATACTTCTAGAGCACAAAAACTTCTAGCACAACAACTCAGGCAACAAAAAGTAGAAAGGGCAGTCACCAAGCTTAAGGAGCCTATAACAAGGAAGATGCCAAGAGACCTTGCACAAGTAGAAAAATTTCGGAAATTTTATGAAAATTTGTATAAAGCAAAGAATTATGGAAATCAAGAAAAGGTACAAATGGAAATGTTTATGGAAGAATAAAATATGCCAAAGTTAGAGGTAGATGAGGCTCAATTACTAACAGTTAGGATAGGAAGGGGCGAGAGAAAATGGCTATGTATAACCAATCTACAGGAAAGTCCCCAGGAATAAACGGTATTTCTGTGGAAGTTTGGAAGTTAGGAGGGAAAAAATGATAAAGATCTGGAAGGTCTTGTTTAACAGTATTTTAAGAGGAGAAGTACTAGCATCCTGGAAGGTGGTGGTGGTAATGGTAAAACCTAAAGAGCATAAAGATCCATTGGATTCAGCTTCATACAGACCCATTTCAATACTAAACCATGTTTATAAAGTGTTTATGTCTATAATGGCTAAAAGAATGGCAGAAGTGATACCAAAATTGAGATATGTATCAGTGTGGTTGTGTGGAGGGGAGGCAAACATTTGACAACATTAACAGAACACTGATGATCCAGAGGGACGCAGAATGCAAGACCGCTTTTATTTGCGAGTCTTGATGCAGAGAAAGCATTTGACACAGTAGACTGGGACTTTATGAGCAGAACACTGGAAGCATTTGCTTTCCCTGATACAATTAGAAGAATATAAGAGGAATTGTGGGTGCGAATTAAAGTGGGTGGGGTCTTTAGTAATTTCAGCTTGAGTAGAGGAACCAAGCAGGGTTGTCCACTTTCCCCTTTGTTTGTTTGCATTACATTTGAACCACTGGCAAAGAAAATAAGGGACTAAGAAATTCAAGGATATAATCCGGTATGGTATTCAGGAAAAGCTGTCTCTATTTGGAGATGGTATTTTACACATGACAAAACCAGAAAGGGAACATATTAAGACAGTTTCAAATCTTCTCTGGATACAAAATTAGTGAAGCTAAAACAAAGGCAATAGTGGTAAACTGTGTACCAACACACAAATTGGTCCAGCAATATCCATATTTATGGGGACATGATAAAATGAAGTATTTAGGAGTATGGATTAGAAATTACTCTGTGCTAGCACACAATGATATGTGGGAAGAGACTAAACAGAACATAATACGAAAGTTGAGAAACTGGAAGTTTTGTTATATGGATATGGATAATAAGATACAAGCTATTAAAATGTTGTTAACACCTTTAGTCTTGTAAACAAGTCTAAGCATACTTTTATCAACTGGAAAAGTTGTGGATAGCAATAAAAAAAAGAGATGAAGGATTTTCTCTGGGAAGAGAAGACAGCAAGGGTCAAGTGGGATAAGATGATTCTACCAACAGAATAAGGTGGACTAGGATTACCTAATCTGAGGGGGTATTTTAGAGCGACACAGTTATGGCTTTTATACATAGCAGGAGCAGAAAACTATAATTCAAAATGGAAAGGAATGATGCTGACACAGGGAGGAAGCTCAAGAAATAAGGAGATTGGGATTTTGGACGCAAACACTTAAGGAGAGCAACCAAAATCATACACAGAGTATTATATTCATAATATTCAGGGAGCATTCTAAGAACCAAACCAGCACGAAAATGGAGAAAAGAGATTTTTCAGATAGGGTTGACTGTGGTCAGGGATACAGATAATAGGCAAGAGGGGGATGGAATTCATTGGAGAAAACTGGCAAAGGAACCAAGGTATTGGGAGCAAACAAATACAAAAGGAAAGGTAATAGAATGGGAAGAAGGCAAGAATTTATTTGGACTGCAGGTTAGAGACTCCCCTTCCCTATCAAGGATTGATATTAGAGTACAGGCAGAGAGAGAGAAATAGGGGGCTCCTAAATGAAAGACCAACATTGATAGAGTTTTTAACAGAACTAATAGAACAGAAGCTGCCTTTAAAAAGGAATAATTAGTAAAGTATATAAATATTGCATGATAATTATAAGAATCAATCTGAGGAGCTTAGAAAGGATTGAGAAGATAGACTGGATAAGCAATTCACAAAGACAATGGGGGCATATATGTATATCTCCCAGATATGTAAAAGTCTAGAGGATTTAAGATCTTGCTTGAAGTATTTACATGGGTATTTTTATACCCCAAGTAGATTCCAAAGAATTTTTCCTCAGGTGGACAGCAAACGTCAGCGGTGTGATGGGCAAGAAAGAGGTTGCTGGGAACATATTTTTTGGAAGTGTGATGAGCTGGAAGACTTTTGTGATTCCCTGCAGATTGTTCTGTTGGAGATACTGGGTGAGCAGATTGGACTGACTGGGGACATGATTTATTTGAGTTATGCTACAGAATCGGAATTGCCTACACATAGTAAAGCCTTGCCGAGTCTAATTATGGTGGCTGCCAAAAAATAATTACTAGAAAATAGAAATCAAAGTCCAGAACAACTTTACTAGAAGTAGTGAATATAGTAACAGAGATAAAACAAATGGAACTGGGATCTTTAGAAAAGGGAAGGAGCATACCTCTCAACCTGGAAACATCAAAAATCGGGACAAGGCCCATGAAAAATAGGTACAAATCTGCACTCTGATTACCACAAAATTTGCATACATAATTATGTAACCCCACCCATTCCAATGGAATTGTGGGATAACAACTTTCAAACGCAAACTGAAGAACAGACCACCAAAATATGGCACCAGAGTCCCCTGCAGCCATTCCAATGTCCCATTACCTGGCTATTTTGCCCCATTTACCATAAACAATATTGTGTGCATGCATACTGCTTTACTTCTACAATGATTATTTGGATTTGATTTTTACATTTTATAGCACAATGCACAAACACTAATAGACATCTGCTAAACAAAGCAATACTGTCTCACAATGAAAACTGACTTGGCATTAAAACTTCTCTGCCCTTGAAACATTCATTGAAACAGCATTGAAACCCACACCACATCCAAAGAAAATGCATCTGGCCAGTGGTGGATAAAGACTACTTTGGGCTGTTTTCAAATCATAGGCCCCTTGCACACCAAACAACAAACATACATGCGTTCTCTGATACAACTTCCTGACTTTATTAAATTACATTCCTTGTATAATACAGCACATTTGTTAGAATTAAGCTAGTGCGCATTTTATATTTATTGTTAAAACATTTTTCCAGTATGCAATGAAACAAAACGCATGAACCAGTAATGACAAAACTGCCCAATTCAGAACATTTCCATCATAAAAGTCTATTTACACACACACACACACACACACACACACACTGCTGAAGTGTTTATAAAATGTAGTGATGCACAGAGTGGATGCATAAGACAAAAGTACAGTTGTGTACACTTACCATAAATGTAGATGTTCGAGTGTATTCACTGTTGCAGTCATTACATTTGGGTAATCTTGCTGGCAGGTTGCCCTCAGCCGGCCTGAATTCCAAAGTCTTGGGTCCTGCGTCAGTCGCTGTCGCCCCCTCCTTGACGTCAGGTCGTCAGAGATATAAAAGATGTGGCCGACGCCATTTTCTTTAGTTTTTCTTGCCTCAGATGTCAGATGACCCCAAGAAGGGCAGCCAAAATTTATATATATATATATATATATATATATATATATATATATAAATACATGCACCAATATAAACTTTACCTTCATCTACAAGCAAGTACACCACATAGGTTGTATAAATCAGAGAAGGAAAGATAGGTTCCATCAGAAGAAAGGGGGATGGCGGGTGGGTAACCTGGACTGCAACAGTGAATACACTCGAACATCTACATTTATGGTAAGTGTACACAACTGTACTATGTTCTTTGTGTTTCTCTGCTGCAGTCATTACATTTGGGTAGAGTCCCAAAGCTAAGGTTGGGAGGCTGGAGCTAAACAGCATTAAGAGCGGCTATGAGGCCCTGCAGAACTGCAGTGGCAAAGTCTGCCCTGGATTTAGAGCAGAATGGCAGATGATAGTGCTTTGTAAAGGTGTGCACTGAACTCCAAATAGCAGCCTCTAAAATATCCTTGGTAGGTACTCCCCTGAGAAAGGCTGCTGAAGTGGCTGCTGCTCTTGTTGAGTGTGGCCTAATGCCATTAGGTACTGGCTTGCCATGGTGTACATAGCAGAAATGAATGCAGTGGCCTATCCACTTTGAAATAGTCTGCTTTGAGATAGCCTTTCTTTGTGATGCTGCAGCATATGCCACTAGTAATTGCTCTTTCTGAAAGCTTTGGTTCTGTCCAAGTAGAATCTAAGCTGTCTGTGTACATCCAAAGAATGCAGGATTCTATCCCCCTTGTTCTGAGGATTTGGGAAAAAGGTTGGTAGGTGAATAGTTTGGTTGAGAGCTACACTGGACACCACCTTAGGCATACATGTTGCGTTTGTCCTCAGAGAGAGACCCTGTCTGGATGAAAAATGATGAAGGGTTCCACAGCCATGAGTGCCTGTAGCTCTGAAACTCACCTTGCAGAAGTTATTGCTAGCAGCAGAGTTGTTTTCAAGATAAAAACTTTATATCAGCAGTAGCCGCTGGCTCAAAAGGAGGCAGAGTGAGTTTTTCCAAGACATAGTTAAGGTCCCATGCAGGCATTGGTGTTTTTCTTGGAGGCCTTAAATTTTTGGCTCCTCTGAGGTACTGTTTTAATAAGGGATGAGAAAAGATTGGTGGGGCTCTACATTGTAATGAGCCGAAATGACAGAGGCATGAATTTTGATAGATGAAAAAGATAGGCCTTTGTCCAGCATCTCAGCTAAGTTTTGCAAAATCAGAGGTTTATTTGGCACAGCTGTATCAGTTCCTTGTGCCTGGTTCCAAGCACATAATTTCTTCCATTTTCCAGCATAAGATTTTCTAGTACTAGACCGTCTGGCTTCCAAAATGACATCCATCACAGATTTACTGACAGGTGTGCTTTGTATAACTACATTATTAGCCATGCTGTCAGGTTTAAAGTTTTGAGTTGGCTGTTTAGGATCTGACTGTTTTGCTGGGACAGTAGCAGAGGTATTTGAGGTAAGGCCCAAGCTGGGCATTGAGACAAGCTCCTTATTATTGGGTACCAGTGCTGACAGGGCCAGTCTGGGGCAATCAGTATCATCCTTGGCTTCTCCTGCCTGACCTTTAGGAGTACCTTGGGGAGGAGAGGCAGAGGAGGAAACACATATACTGATAGGTTTTTCCAGCTGAAAGACAGAGCATCCACTTTCCATGCTTGTCTGTGATAAATCCTCATGCAGAATCATTTTAGTGGGTAGCTGTGAGGGGAGGCAAATAGATCTATGTCCGGGCATCCCCATTTTCTTAGTATCATGCTGAAGACTTGTGGGTCCAGGTGCCACTCGTGGGGATCCATGAGGTTTCTGCTTAGTTCGTCTGCCAGAGGATTTTTCCTTCCTGGCATGAATTGTGCCTGCAGATGTACTTGGTAAGTCAATGCTGTGTCCCACAAGGTCATGGCTAGTCTGCAAAGGGGGTAAGAATGTGTGCCCCCTTGCTTGTTTATATACCACATGACCGTGGTGTTGTCTGTCTTTATCAGTAGTTGTCCTGGATGAAGTAGGCCCTTGAAGGCTGTCAGGGCATTTTGAACTGCTAGCATCTCTTTTTGATTGATATGTAGATGTATTTGGTTTGAGGTCCATGTGCCCTGAATGCATCTTCCTGCCATGTGGGCCCCCAGGCATAATCTGATGCATCCGTTGTTAGTGTCTGCCTGGCTGGGGTAATGTAAATGGCTGTCCCTTGTTTTGTTGGCAAGCCTTTGCCCACCATCAGAACTCCTGTTGCAGACAGAGAATGAGAATAATCATAGTTTCCAGGCTGTGGCAATGTTGAGTCCAAACACTTTTTAGGAACCATTGGAAGTTTCTTCATATGCAGTCTTACATATGGAATTAGTAGGATGCAGGATGCCATGAAGCCCAAAGCCTGCAGAATTTTTCTTGCAGATAACTGGGTCTTTGTTGCCAACATTTTGAAATAGGTATTCAGTTGCCTTTGTTTGTCTGGCGTGAGATAAGCCATCTGGGCAGTTGTATTTAAGCTTGCACCCAGGAATATTATCTCTTGAGAGGTTACTAATTTTGATTACTTTTCACTGACTGTGTACCCTAGGCATGTTAGAAGTCTTTTCACAAACGCTAGATGTTGTAGAAAAATGTCCTTGTTCTCTGCTTGAATTAGACAGTCGTCCAAGTAAGGATATATTTGTATTCCTCTTTGTCTGCAGAATGCAATTACTGGTGCCAGGCACTTTGTAAAGACCCTGGGCACAGTAGATAAGCCAAAGGGCAGTGCAGAGAATTGGTAATGCATTGAGCCAGCCTTGAATCTGAGGTATCTTCTGCATATTTGTCTGACTGGGACATGCAGGTATGCCTCTTTTAGGTCTAAAGTCACAAGCCAAGCATTCTTGTCTAGCATGGGCAGAAGCTGCTGCAAAGTTAACATTTTGAATTTTGGTATATCCAGGAATGTGTTTAAAATAGATAGATCCAGTATTGGCCTTCAGGCCTTGTCCTTTCTGGGTACCAAGAACAGTTATGAGTAAAATCCTTGTCCCTGCTCTTGCTCTGGTACTTGTTGAATGGCCCCCATGTCCATGAGGGATAAGACTTGTTTTTGTGCCTCTGTCCATTGATTTTTTGGCACGTCTGGCCAGCCGTTTGCCTTTGGCAGGGTATGGAAATGGAACTTGTAGCCTTGTGACACGATATTTAGGACCCATTTGTCCTGGGTTATAATGTGCCAATTTTGAGAAAAAAGTGCTAATTTTCGCCCTAAGGGTGCTGTCAGGAGATAAGAGCTTGGTGCAGGCAGGGGGAAGTCATTGAGACTGTTTCCTGTATGGTTATAATTTGTCTTCTCCAACTTTGGAGGTAGGAGCCCCCCCATTGCTTTGAGCGCCGGTATGAACCTTGCGCCTGGGATCTGTCTCTAGGGTATCTGGGTCTGCCCCTTTGAGGTCTGTCTAACACAGGAATGGACCAATTCTTTGTTGGATAGTGTCTACTAAACCTAGGTGGCTGTACTTGTAAAAAATCTTTGACCGTTTGCATAGATTTAGCTTTGTCCTCCATTTTCTTTAGTACCTCTTCTGCCTTAACACCAAAGTATCATGCTGTAAAGGTGCATCTAATAATTTGACTTTAACATGACCAGGCAGATTTTGTTCCTTTAACCAAGCATGCCTCCTAATTACAGAACCTGTAACTACGGCCCTGCAGGAGGCCTATAAAGAATCAAATCCACATTGCAAAGTATGCTTTCCAACTTGTTCAGCTGCATGCAATAAATCCCGCATTTCCTTGTTTTCTGCACATTCAGAGTTTAACATTTTCTGTTTAAGCAATGTCATGATATGTTGCTGACATTTGAGGATATGAAACTGACAGTTTAAGGCCCTTATAGCCAAGGAAGCAGATGTGTAAACCTTTTTTCCCCATCTATCCAGTGCCCTAGAATCTCTGTCAGAGATTAACTCCCTTTGGGACCCTGTGAAATAGTTTCTGGGTCTGCAGCAGGCAGGAACCCTGTAATATCTATCTGTCAGGCTTAACAGGAGCTGGAGGTAAGGAGTCAGGGGAAAGACTAGACTCCGAAAACACATCTACAGTGTCTAACACAGGAGGGATGGCTAGTGGCTTGTGTTGAGGTAGTAAAAGTAAATCCCTGAGCCTCTTTTTAGATTCCGATAAATCTTGGCCCTCCCAGTGGAAATGCTCCCTCATGGTATGTAAGGTTTCCCCAAAAGAATAGTCCTCAGGAGGAGAAGCTGAAGGTATAGATTCTTCAGCATCAAAATCGTCATGGGGGGAAGAGGATATTCCTGATCAGAATAGGAATCAGAAGAAATGGAACCCTGATCTGAAGATTCATAGTCAGTCTCTCGCCTAGGCCTCTTATCAGGAGGGGGATGGGAACCCCTGATCAAGGTAATCAAGTCTTCGGCCATTTTGAGCATCTGTTTTTTGGGCATAGAGGCCTGACCACGTGGCTCTTGAGTTTGCTTCTTTGCTTTGGGAGGTGCTTTGGTCTTTGCCTGTGAAGGTGAAGTCGGTTTGATGTAAAGATGTTTAGGTCTGAATACACCCTCAGAAGCCGGTGCCTGCTCAGCGGCTCCAGACCCATCTGAAGGGATAATATCAGAGGCTCCAATACCTTGAGTTTCCAGTGGCATGGCCGACTCCACGTGGGAGTCTGTAGTGGCCTGTGACTCTAAAGTAGTGGGTGTCAGGGGCTACGAAAGCACCTCATTGAGAACCGGCGACTGGCTTAGGAGAAGTTTCATGGTCGGTTTTGGGCCTTAGTTGTCTATCTCTTTCCTTTTCTTTGCGTTTCTTGTGAATTTTGGTAGTCGGATGACTATCCGACGACATTTCTGGCTATTTAAACCGGCATCCAAAACAGTTTAAAGCAAAATCATACTGACGCTTAATAGTGCGTTGGTTAAATCTAGCACAAAACCGACAACCAGAAACGTTGTGATCAGGGTCTAGGCAAGGAATACAGTAAGAATGAAAATCCTTATGAGGTATTTGCTTCTCACAAGAAATACAGTCATTAACTTTTTCTGACATCGGTCTGGAGCAAGAAAAGTTTCCCCAACGGGGTACTTAGCTTTATTGAAGACTTCGGATCTGAAACTCGAACACGAAAATCTCAGGAGTCAGCCGACCGGCACTTGCAAACTGCTTCTGGCACCGCGCGGCAAGAAAGACTTAAGAAAATGGCGTCAGCCACATCTTTTATACCCCTCACGACCTGATGTCAGGGAGGGGGCAACAGCGACCGACGCAAGACCCAAGACTTTGGAATTCAGGCCGGCTGAGGGCAACCTGCCAGCAGGATTACCCAAATGTAATGACTGCAACAGTGAAACACGAAGAACATCAAAGCTAGGCCTACAGCATGAGCTGTGATCAATTCTAAAAGCGCTGTTAGACCACAGTTTCCTCTGAATAACATTGGTGGACAACACCCTATATTACCTAGGCAATGACAGAAGCTAATTAACCAGGCTTTGCACTATGGCTTAAAAATGATGTACATTCACGATGACTCATTCACTGCAGTAGAAAGACTAAACAGCTGTCATGGTCATTTCACTGATACCTTTCAAAGATTACAGTAAGAGGAAACGTGAAGCGAAACAATCTGCTACTGCAGAACACATTGAAAAGATGCTGTACTGTTGTTTAACTTGAACAGTAGTAATGTTTACCATACGTTCGCAGATCAACGAGCAAAGCGCATCTGTACATGTGAGCATGCAAAAACAGAAATGTAAAAAACTCTTCATCATTTAACTGAGCTGGTACTCAATTTGATTAGGTAGCTGAACTATGAAGGCCGATGGAAAGTGGTTCCAACACCATTTATTCAAACAACACAAAACATTGGGAACTAAATGGTTTGTCAAAGGGAAGTATATGAATTATTGTGATAGTAAAAACAAGTCCTTCAAAACTTTTCTGCAAGTCTTTCACTTTCTCCTGACCTAACCAGAAGTACCAAAGTGAAGTTATAGCTGCATTTTTATGCAGCTCCATTCCATCTGGCCACATATACCCACAGACACAGAAGGTTCATCATAGCCCTGTTAGTATCATGGCAATCCACACTGCCCCATAAAAGTCTGATCAGTATTTTCATTTAATGGCAATTTTGAGTTATGGGGAGGAGACAGAGGATTTTCTTATCTACTTCTTCTTCATGTAAAAGTGTCAGGATACAAGCTCCAGGAGTAGGACAGGGAAATCATAATGCACTATTATTCTGCATGATTAGTAGGACTGCCCTGATGTGGTAATGCAGTAATGTGAACTGTGCATAGGATATTCATCTTCCCAAGACCATCTGTTACACCACTACCCCTAAGCACATGGTGAAGATAGGTAGCAGCATCTCCAGACTACATCAGAGCAGGGCTGGTGCAAACATTTTGGGGGACAAAGCAGCTATCAACCTGCTTTCACAATACACTGATGCCCCCATCTATTCACCCCATCTTTAATAACCCACTCTCAATCCTCCTTCAGACCCAACTCTCCATCCTTTCTTACTTTACCACACTAACATTTCCCTTCCTCTCCTGCCCTTCTTCCATCTTACCAGGAAAAATGTCTCCTTATTTTAGGTAACTGGCATAAACATAAGCTTGTCACCACAGACATAGATGATGATACTCCAAGGAGGCTAGTCACACATATGCAAACGCACTACTGTCAATTAAATCCATAGCCGATATTAATCAAGTATGATAGAACAAATGGTCTGTTCATACCATTAATTACACCAGTACCTTTATCCATTTCAGTATGACCTACCTACCACAGCCAGAAGCCATTCTTATAGTCTTTAATTAGGCAAAGTAAGGGAAGTTTTAACAAGCTGAAGAAATGTACCCATATTCCCTACATATGCAATCCAACAAGCAAGTCATAAATACACATCATACTGACAATACTGGTATACTGCAATTGCACTACAAGACAAAAAATATAATATAGTAATATTAGACAAAGCCTTATTAACTGGCAGACAGCAGCTGTGCTACCTAAATATACTGCATAGACACTGGTCAAAATAAGATTTGTCATGCTAGTATACACAGTATAAAGATAAACTACTGATTTTTAAATTCAGAACAGACAGTCAAAAACAATTTTTTTTATATTTCTACTATAATTAATTGACATTTCAATATAGCCAAATACAGCAGCAAGAATTATTCATTTTTATTACTCATGATGAGAAAAACATATACTATGGTAACTACAAATTGGCAAATGGTTAAATAAAATGTTGATGCTTCTGAGTAGGATATCCAGTGGGCATTGTTTTGTACTACTGAGTTCCCAGACTAAGTACACAACTGAGTGGTAGGAAGGACCATCTTCAGTACTTTAGGAGCTTCAGCCATTTTAACATTCAGTGGGTCCTGTGACAATTAATAAAGCAATGGGCTCATAGCAGAACTAGCTGAATCTTTCTGACTATAGCACGGTTAAAGGAGTGAGTGGCTTTAGGGTCCTTAGTAGCATTAACAACACTGTAAATACTCTCCAACAAAGTTAAATGAAATGAGTGATTTCAAAAGAGTTAACAATGTTAGCAAGTCTACCGCATTTATCCAGTTCAAAAGCCCAAAGAGAAAATTATAAAATTAGTGCCTTAACGGAATGATCTGAAATGGGGACACCAAGCACCTTAACAGTCAACGGTTATAGCAAAACTGGTTTGGTGGGCCAACAACAACAGTAATAAAGAAACAAGGAAATCCTGGCAATATTATCAGAATAAATGGGGCCCACAGCAGAATAAATGGAGTCAGAGAAGCCATAGTAGGGTAATGGAATTAGGGCCCTCATAATAATTAACATATTTAGGTATGCACATCTGTTTCAGTGAAGAGAACTGAGTTAGCAGTCTCATTTGGGTAAACAAACACAGGAGACTAAAACTATGCAACCTGAACACTTATCACTCTCGCAACACGAGTGTGCACACACATGCATAAGCTCAATTCCTGGCTGCTCTGTTCAAATGCATAGCGGCTGTTGCCGCTCACAGATCGCTCTATTCACAGAGAACTAGAAATGCATATAGCAGTAGCTAGCTCGATCTGTTCACAGAAATGCATAGCAGCAGCTGTTCACGAGAAGAAAATAAATACAATACCTAGCAGCAGCAGTAGTTGGTGTTTCAGCTTCCCACGGCGCATTCAAGCAGTGAAGCAGGAAATTGAGCCCTTCAGCTCAATTCCGAAAGGCTGATGGAGCTGACGTCATCACGCACGTGATGACGTCAGCTCAAAAAGCGAACGAAAAATAAATTTAAAAAAAGCTGGGAAAAAAAATCAGAAATGAAGGGGTACCACTCGGGAATTGTAGCACCCCATTATTTGGACCCCAAAACTCGGTAAAAAAACGAGTAATTCGGTACGGTTGGGAGGTATGGGAAAGAGCAAACTACATAAGAAAAATAGGAATTGTGGGAACAACATATGCAGAGAGCAGGAATGAGGTTTAAGAGGCAGGATTTGAATGAGTTGTATAATGCTTAAATGACAATGACTGGATGGTTTGTAAGTGATGTATAATGTTTACTACAGTTGTTACAATGGTGTATGTGATGTAAACTGAAACTAAAGTGATACCATTTTGTATGTTTTTCATTTATATGAATGTAAGATTACAACTCATGCATACAACTCTTCATAGGAGGCTATTGGCCCTGAGGCCCTTATAAGCCTAGCCAAGAATTTAGCCCATGTTTAGACAAATCTGCACCCAATGCACTGTCCAGCAGGGACATGGGTGGAATCCCAGTGGTATATTTTCTGTTTCCCATCCAGTTATAGGATCATAGGATTAATATTGTCTTTTCCTTTTATGCATCCTCTACTTACAGTCTGTAAGCAACTTTTTTGAGCCTATACCACCATTCCATCCAAGTTACTGTAAGCACACCACAACACAACATGATCTTGTCACAACATGGTCAAACTGGCATCTTGAGTTTTCCTCAAGCTTCAATATCTCAGGGCCATCTTGTTTATACATTGTTGTCCACCAAGTTTACTACTAAAGTCTTATGATCAGAGAACAATTTTCCCACTATTTTCTTCTTTTATTCAAATAGCACACCAACTTTAAATCTATTCTAGAAGGGGAACCATGAAGAAAGCACTACAACACTTTTTTCCACTTACTAAGGCCTTGCGAAATCTCAAGTCCCCATCTAACAGTTTTCCTTTCTTTTCTTTCACCTCTGTCAAACTGGAACTAAATACCCCCCCCCCCACACACACACACACACACACACACAGACACACACACTAAAATAGTGTATATTCTGTACCTATCCATATTTCAGTTTTATTACACAATTTTTACTTTCTGGTAGAAATCATACAGGCGCACACATTCTCCATTTGTTCACAGGTAGGTACTAAGCAATCTACCAGAGGGCATTTATAAGCCTAGCCAGAGTGTGTCAGCTTTTGCCACCCCATTGATTAATTAACTGAGCCTCTGTCAAGAAGAGCCAATGAAGTGATCCCAGGGGTGCATTTTCTGTTACCCATCCACTCATCAAGGTTTCTCTTGAAGAGTGTTAGCGAGGGGCGCTGCCTAATGTGGTTAGGAATTTTGTTCCAAAGCATGGGGAGTCTCTGTGACAGAAATCTATCCCTCCAGCATGTTCTATTTTTTGTTGTGGCGAGGTTTAGCTCACTAGAGGGAGGTTAGGCTTACAAGGCTTAATCCTCCCCGACCATTCTATATGGCACAGGCTTAACCACACGAGCAGTTTTCTTTAATTCTACAGTCCCTTAATTTTTTGCTATAACAACTGGTCTGGAGTCACCACCTAACATTTTTCCCAATACCGTCTACATCAACGATAACATAATAATTGCTTCCCGATTCCCCTACTCAAAATTATTTCATGTAAACTATATCTTCTAAAACAGACATGAGCCTTGTTCTTATATAACCTACACCTGCATTAACATAACTAATAACACTTCTACACTTACTTACAAACAGCAGTATCATGCACTGCAAACAGGAAACTTGAATGTGCCCAAACACGTTCACAAACAGCAACAGCATACACTATAAACAGAAACTTCAGTGTTCTCACAGTACAGCCTGTTTATGAGCAATGTCTTAAAAATTCTACAGCAATGCAATTCCATAATAACCATTTGTGAAAGAAATGAGGTACAAATCCCTGTAACCACTTGTAAATTAAATGAGGTACAAATCACATAAATTAGTGACCTGGAGTAATACAAAATATTGTTGATGAGCTGTAGATTGCTGTAAGTCTATTTTGGTTTAACCCCCCAGAAATATACCATTGTACTGCCCACTGTCAATTGCCTCCAAGAATACAGTTTATGCCAAATGACCATCTCAGCACACCGATTTTCTGATTTACACACACTGATCTCCTGCAAAACTTATGTCTTGAAATATCCTTGTCCATATTTCTGAGATATCTTTCCTGCACTACTTCGACTATGCGCAGCTTTTAGAAACCATGCATATCCCATGCAGCTTTCGAATAAAATGTAGCACATCAACATTCTTTCCTGATACCCTTTACAACCCACTTCAATGAACTGTTCATCCAATACATTCAAAGTACTACACTGTATTATTAACTCTACCACACTGGGTATGGCATCCATAATATTCACACATTCTCAACTACCCTGCAGAAGGTTAATTGTGCAACTGTGTTCTCATCAACATCACCGCATTCTGCAAAGCACATCACATAACTAATTTGATTAATATCACTTCATAAGAAAATAGACACCACCTCGTAAAAGACCTAGCACAACAAAAATTGTGTTTATTACAGTTACCCCCCCGACACCAGATACTGTGTTTAAGCTCCCAGTTTGTCACCTTCTAGTATCATATTATGGTACAGTTTTGGAAATAGTTCTTGCCCACGCACTTCTCAACTTATCACACTCCCAATCCCAGTTTGCTGTTCATCAGCAATATTTTAATAAAGTGGTACTCCACTCAGAGGTGCCATATAACGTCCCTCAACAGGTCTTGTGCCATACTGTCCCATGCGGGTAAGTTATCTCCTTTTACAGTGTGCTAGTATAAATCCAAGCTGGCTCTACATCTTTAAGTATCCTACACCCAAGACACTCCAATACAACTCAACTCCTAGAATCAGTAATGCATTTTATAATGTTGACAGAAACCCAGGTTCGACACCTGCAACTGGTGTACTAACCAGCTATCCCCGATCCTCAGAGTCTGTTCCCGCAGAATCCTGTCTCCATTTTCTATAGTGATTAACCCAGAACACTGGTCTGAACCCTCTGTCTCAAAAAAGCAAACACGAAATAAAATTCTGTAAACAATATTGTTCACTATTCAAATTACTTTCCAAATATTGTGGAATGTTAAAACATTACACCCAAATTACTTAGTCCAGTTCGCAATCCTCCACTAAGAACAGAAAACCAACTGTTAACATTACTAGACAAAAAAAATGCCACATTTACCATTTCTCTCTCTAAATCTGTTTTTTAGCTCATTCATTTCTTTATTAATTTCTCTTCTACTACATGTTGTTCATTTTCAGCTTTAATGGCCAATACAGCAAAAATTTGACATAACAGAGGTCACAAGACAATGCTACTCAGTTCCTGAAGGAGTACTGCTGCCCTGAGAAAACTTTGCTCCACCTCTGAGACTTTGTGGAGTTATCACTTTGTTTTATATTATCATCATTATAATTCTGCTTATTATTTTTGGACAATCTACCCCAACATGGATTGCCTTTGTCATGTGTGTAAATTTAATAAAGATGTTTGGAAAAAAAGAACAAGCAGCAGAACCTCCTCCTGTTTCACAATTCACTTTTTGTTGGACAAACTTTTGTATTTCCTTTGCATGTTCTGCATCAAAAAATTATTTTAACCCCTCCAGGAAAAAAATATTCCGAAGATAGCTGGATACAGCAGTTTGAATCTCAAGCCTGCTTCTCAACATTCCCTGATCAATGAAATAAATGTACTACTCTTCTGCCTGGTGCGCAGTGAATAATCATTTTCCACAAACACTCTACTCTCTCCCACTTTTAGTACTTCGTCCTTCTGCTGGTAGGATTGCATCTTTACCAGTAAATGTCTAGGTTGCTTTCTCATGGCCAGGTTTGAAGCACACACACACAATGTGCCCTTTCAATTAACAACTCCTGCTGTGGAATACCAGTCCAGTTGCTTATTTGTGCTATCATTAAAGTAATACAGACTGTTCCTTCCAGCTTCTCTTGTACATCAGAAAATCTCAGGTTTTCCCTGCATGCTCCGTCCTCTAATTCTATTATTTTTTGAAACATCTCTTCTTGAGCAGTGCCACATTCAGCCAGCCTTTACTTCATTTCGACCTTGGATTTTTGCAGTTTATCACCTCATCTGAATATCTGTTTAAAGCTTCTTCCATTTTATCCAGCCTTTTGTTATTTGAGTTTATGTACTCCGTTAGTGTTTTGTTTATTTTAATTGGCTCTCGGTGTTACTCGAACTTGTGACTCGCACTAAAGGTGGAGCTTGCACTATTATTTGCTTAATAAATGCAGAATTCTTCGCAGTTAGTGTTTCTTCTGCACCTTTTGTGGTTGATTTTCTTTCAGGTTCTCTAAATTTCTATCTTGCTGGCATCCAGGCAGTGCACTTACTAGCCAGTTACTGAAATTTACCAAAAATAAAACATATGCAGATCAGCTTTTATTACACAGAGAAAGTACAGATGTGTACACTTACCATAAATGTAGATGTTTGAGTGTATTTACTTGTTGCAGTCATCACATTTGGGTTATCCTGCCATGGGTAGCCCTCAGTCGGCCCATATACCAGAGGCTTAGTATTTTTGTGGGGGTTGCTGTCACTCCAGGACTGACGTCAGGTCGTCAGTGGTATAAAATCAGGCAGCCAACGCCATTACATCAGTTTTTCTTGCCCTGTCAGGAGCCCCCAAATAGGGAGCTAGGTTATGGTGGAAGAACACTATCAGTAAAAAGTAAATACCAAAAATTCCCTGTAAGGAGAGAGGAAGAGAGAGACAAGGGGGATGGAGGGAGGGAAACCAGGACTGCAACAGTGAATACACTTGAACATCTACATTTATGTTAAGTGTACACACAGCTGTACTATGTTCTTCGTGTTTCACTGTTGCAGTCATCACATTTGGGTTGATTACCAAAGCTGAAGAAAAGGGTGGAGGCAGTCAAGAAGACTGGGGACTGGCTAGGATGCCCGGTAAGACTGTGGTGGCAAAGCCTGCCCTGGATTTGGAGAAGACAGGCACATGGTAATGCTTGGTGAAGGTATGAACAGATGTCCATGTTGCAGCCTCTTGGAGGGAACCCCCCCTGAGAAAAGCTGCAGAGGTGGAGGTTGCCCCGGTGGAATGTGTCCTGACCCTCTTTGGGGGCAATTTGCCATGCTGTTTGTAGCAGAAATGGATGCAGTGTGCTATCCATTTGGAGATTGATTGTTTGGATATGGCCTTGCCTTCTGCCCCTGCTGCGAACCTGACTAGCAATTGATCAGTTTTTCTAAAATATTTAGTCCTGTCCAGATAGAGTCTGAGCTGTCTGTGCACATCTAGGGAATGCAGAATCCTTTCCCCCTTGTTTTGTGGGTTGGGGAAAAAGGTGGGCAAATGAATGGATTGGTTGAGAGCCACAATGGAACACTTTAGGTATGAAGGATGGGTTGGTCCTGAGGGAGACCGTGTCAGCATGGAAAATGATGAAGGGCTCTACAGCCACGAGTGCTTGTAGCTCTGATACTCTTTTAGCTGAAGTGATGGCCAGAAGCAAGGCTGTCTTCTAAGAGAGGAATTTTAACTCTGCTGAAGCTGCAGGTTCAAAGGAGGGTAGAGTGAGCTTTTCCAACACAATGTCAAGGTCCCAAGCTGGAGTAGGAGCTCTTCTGGGTGGCCTTGTTAACCCCTCTTAGGAACTGTTTGATGAGAGGGTGTGAAAAGAGATGTGGCTCTGTGCAGTAATGAGCAGAGATGGCAAAGGCATGAATTTTAATAGAAGAGAAGGATAGACCCCTGTGTAGTAGGTCTGCTACGTAATCCAGGATGAGAGGTAGGGAGGAATGTGCCGTTCCGGCTCCCTTAGCCTGGATCCAGGTGCAAAACCTTTTCCACTTGTCAGCATAGGATTTTCTAGTGCTGGGGCATCTGGCCTCATGTATAACATCTAGACTTGTTTGCTTAGGCTGGCAGCTTGAGGAGAGGTCAGGGAATAAGCCAGGTTGCCAGGTTAAGGGTCTGCAATTGGGGATGCATGAATTCTCCATTCCTTTGTGTCAGGAGTGTTGGGATCTGAGGTAGGTGCCATGGTGGCAGGGGTGGCAGGGTGTGCAGCAGTGGGTACCAGTGCTCGTGTGGCCAGTCTGGGGCAATCAGGACTGCCCTTGGGTTTTCCTCCCTTATTTTGAGCAGTACCCTTGAAATGAGTGGTAGAGGGGAAAATGCACAAACAGAGAGGTTTACCCAATGGAAGGATAGAGCCATCCACTTTCCAGCCTTGCTGTGAGGTTCCCTGGTGCAGAATTTGCTGAGCTAATGATTGGAGTGGGAGGCAAAGAGGTCCACCTTCGGGGTGCCCCATTTCTGGGTTACAAGGGTAAAGGTTCTGTGGTCTAGCTGCCACTAGTGTGGGTCTAGCAGGTTTCTGCTTAAGTTGTCTGCCAGAGAGTTTAGAGAGCCTGGCAGGAATTGTGCTAGCAGGTGTAGTTGCATGGCTGAGTCCATGTGCCAAAGAGTCATGGCGAGCTGGAAGAGAGGATGAGAGAGAGTCACTCCCTTGCTTGTTGATATACCACATCACTGTAGTGTTGTTTGTTTTATTCAGTAGAGGCCCCGGGGAGAGAAGGGGTCTGAAAGCTGTCAGGGCGTGCTGAACAGCTAGCATCTCTTTTTGGTTGATGTGTAGATGTATTTGATTTGAGCTCCAATGGCCCTGAATGCACCTGCAGTCCAGGTGTGCACCCCAGCATAGTCTGATGCATCTGCAGTGAGGGTCTGGGTGGCATGGAGTTGTGAGAAGGGAAGTCCCTTGTTGTGGTTGCATGCTGCTGCCCACCAAAGAAAATCTTTCCTTAGACAAGGTATCACTGGTATGATAGTTTCCAGGTCTTGAGAGTGTTGACATCAAAGGCTTTTTAGGTACCTTTGTAGTTTCCTCATATGCAGTCTGGCATATGGAATGAGTAGAATGCAGGAAGCCATGAACCCTAGAGCTTGCAGGATTCTCCTTGTGGATAACTGGGTTCTGGTGGCTAGCTGAGAGAAGTAGCCTGTCAGGTAGGCTTGTTTTTCTGGAGTAAGGAATGCCATATGGGATGCTGTGTCCAGGCTTGCTCCCAGGAATACAATTTTTTATGTGGGGACTAGTTTTGATTTCTTTTCGTTGACAGTATACCCCAGGGAGGTCAGTAAGTCCTTTACAAAAGTCAGGTGCTGTAGTAGCTTTTCCTGTCTACCTGAATCAGGCAGTCGTCTAAGTATGGGTAAATTTGAATATTTCTTTGGCTGCCGCCATTGCTTTTTGCAGACAGACATTTTGTGAAAACTCTGGGAGTAGTGGATAAGCCAAAGGGAAGCTCAGAGAACTGAAAGTGCATAGATCCTGCCATGAAACATAGGTATTTCCTGCATGATTCCCTGATTGGGATGTGTAGGTAGGCCTCTTTTAGGTCTAGGGTGGCTAACCAAGCATCCTTGGAAAGCATTGGTAAAAGCTGCTGGAAGGTGAGCATTCTGAATTTTGGTATCACCAGAAAGGTGTTTAGAATGGATAGATCAAGGATGGGGCACCATGTGCCTTCTTTTCTGGGTACCAGGAAGAGTCTGGAGTAGAAACCTTGGCTATCTGTTCTGCAGGAACATGCTGTATTGCCCTCATGGAGAGGGGGGAAAGGACTTACATTTTGGCCTCTGCCCACTGGTTTGGAGGAAGATCTGGGGAACCCTTTAGGGGTTGGCGGAGTGTAAAAATAAAATTTGTATCCCTGGGAGATTATGTTGAGGACCCAACAGTCACTGGTAAAGGTGGCCCAGTTGCTTGCATGGAAGCAGTTTTTTTCCTCCTAGGGGCACAAGCAGGTGGGCATAGGCAGGGGGTGGAAGTGTAAAGTCATTGTGAGTTCTTACCATAAGGGGGTGACTTTGCACGCCCTGTTTTTGAAGAGGAAGAACTCCATTGCTTAGATCTCTGCATTCCCTGGGGGTTGTTGTCTGGGGCGTCTGCTTCCCCTGGGTCAGGGCTGAGCTGGCCTGGAGGGAGCAGGAAAGGACCAGTGCTTGGAGGGGCAATGCCTACTGAACCTCAGTGGCTGGATCTGTAAGAAGTCTAACTGTCTGCATAGATTTTGCTTTTTCTTCCATCTTTTTTAAAACCTCTTCTACCTTGGTGCCAAATAAGTTGTCTTTGTTCAAGGATGCATTCAATAATTTGGATATGACATGGTCTGGCAAGGTCTGCTCCTTTAGCAAAGCTTGCCTTCTAAGTACAGAACCAGTGACTGCTGCCCTGCAAGATGCTTCTAGGGCGTCAAAACCATATTGTAAAGTGTGCTTAGTTACTTGATTTGCAGAATGCATTAACTCTTGTAATTCTTTATTTTCTGCACAAGCAGGAAAAGAACATATTTTTTGTTTGAGGAGTTCCATGGTATGTTGCTGATATTTCAGCATGTGGAACTGACAGTTTAATGCCCTAATAGCAAGAGTAGCAGAGGTGTATACTTTTTTACCCCATCTTTCTAATGCTCAGGAATCCCTACCTGAGGGGGTGGAATTCTTAGCTGAAGTTGCTTTGATTCCTTTAGGTCCTTGAGAAATGACCTTGGGGTCAGCAGTAGGATTTTTGAAAAGAAATGCGTGAGAGTCAGGGACTCTGTAGTACCTGTCATGTTTCCTGGGAGCAGGAGGATGGGTGTCAGGAGTCAGACTGGATTCCATAAAAACATCATCCACAACATCCAGGACAGGAGGAATGGCAAAAGTTCTGTGCTGTGTTAGATCTAAGAATTCCCTGAGTCTCTTTTTTGACTGAGGGTAGTCCCGACATTCCCATTGGAAATGCTCCCTTAAAGTACGTAGGGTTTCCCCAAATGAAAAATCCTCTGGTGGAGAGGCAGAAGGAATGGATTCCTCTACACCAGAATCCTGATAAGCAGAGAGGGGTTGCATATCATCATATTCAGATGCATCACAGTCATCGGACTCCTGTTCAGATAAAACTACTGGGGACAAGTCCCTTTTTCTTTTGGAAGGGGTAGCCTGGCTTCCCCTAATAAGCATAAGGTCCTTCTGCCATTTTAAGTATTTGAGACTGAGGCAAGGAAGCAGGTGCCTGAGCTTGGGTCGTCAGTTTTTTGGGTGTGCACAGCACACGGTCACAGGGTGAGTCAGTCTGAAGCAAATCACAGTATCTTTTCTGCACATCAGACATAAGAAAGCAGTCCAATTTAAAATACTTCATCTGTGCAATAGTCTCCCCAAATGTGATACCCTCACCAGGAGACTCAGTTCTATTAGAGTTTTCCTCAAGGGAACCATACTCCAAGAGAGATGTAATCTGGCCAGAATAGGCAAAGAATTCATCCTCTCAGGAATCCTTCTCATCAGGAAAACCTGTTCCCCAACCCTTTTGTGAAGGGAAGAAGTTAGACAGCAGCCAGGTAGGGAGACCACCCTGAGGGAAGCCTTAAAGCCATGAATGCATTAAAGAGACCTTGTGTAAAGGTCTGCCAGTCAGATGATGATTCCTGAGGTGCAGAAATATGCTTAGTTTTCTGATTCTTTTTAAGGTAGACATCAGCTTTGTGTAAGGTGTTGGAGGCCGACACAGGCCTACACTGTGTTACCATTCTCGGAACATTCTCCCGGACTAAGATTCAGGGACACCTTGAGGTCCTTCTGAAGCAGTGAGCCTAGGTTTCTCTTGTCTGTCCGAAGTGGACATCTGTAAAACCTACAAAGATGTTAGGTAGATGAATCCCTAATGACCTTAAAGTGGTACCTGAACAGAAAATTGGGACAGTGTCCAAACGGACCTCCAGGCCTTCATCAGCCTCGAGAGGGACATCCAGAATGGGAGAAGCAGACAAAGTAACAGGCTTGAGTTTCTTAGTCTTCTTCACAAGCTCAGCAGAAGGCTCTGACGTACACTCCATAACGTCATGCGCTAACCTTTTAAGCCTCTGATTTTCAAGGTGGAGGCTACAAGAGGAAGGGCAGCTGTGTAGGGTCTTCGGAACAAATGCCTGACAGGCAAGACTTATGATCGTGGTTAGGCCCCAAGCAGAAAAGGCACAGATTGTGACTATCTTTAGGTGGAATTTGTCTACTACACTGGCACTTGCCTTTCTTGAATGACATTTAACACCCCAGTCAAAAGCAGTAGCAAAGGTAAAAAAAGAAAACCTCAACAGGGCACTTATCTGTATGGCTTGTACACCAGCAAACAACTCAGGTGAGCAGACAGATGATCGAAGATGGTGTTCGGACTGGCGGCACAGAAATTCTTAGGACGGTATGTGCAGACGTCATTTTTATGGCCTACACTACCTGCAGGCCTTGTGTGACATCCTATGTACCCTGCAGTGGTAAAAGGCTTTTATATACTGGTCAGACATTGGGACTGCCTATGGCGGTCATCCCTCATGTAAAGAACATTGCAACATAAAAATAGGACTTCAGTGGTTCTGAGGGAACTGGAGCAGAGATGCAGACTGGTGAGAGAGCATGGATAGTGGGGAACTGTACAGATCCTGCTGCCTTTGGAGCCAAGGATGATGGAATGGCACCATCTCAATCTAAGTAGTGAGAAATTTCTGCTTCAAGTAGTCCAAATCTACCTTGGATGGACGCCTACAAGATGTGAAGTATTACACTAAAAGGGAAGACTGTCTGGAAGAAGATGATGATCATCATCCAATTTGTCACATGCAAATTTTTTAGGAGAGTCCTGAACATCAATACCACTCAATTTCTGGATCTGGAGGAAGAGTACAATTTGGAGTTCGAGCCTTATGCTCCTCGAGCCTAGGAACCTTCAGAGCAGGTGTCAGAGCACAAGTCGCACATTAGCTGTTTGGATCAATCACCCTGCTTTTTGAAAACTTCTGTGTAGATTTTTTTGCTTTTTGAGGATCTGGATCCGGTGGAAGAAGGCCTTTGAGAATTAACTTATTTCTCTGATCCGCTAAAGATCTGGGTCCAGAGGAAGTACAGATTTCACAGGAAACAGGTGTGTGGAGTTCCTAAGCAGATAACACAAGTCATGGAGGTCTTAAGGTGGAATTTTGTGCCTACATTTGTCACACTTTTTAAAGCTAGTCTGTTTCTCCATAATGAACAGTTAAACTCTAACACAGAGATTAACTGTGCTTTACAGGTGAGAAAAACTGGCTGAGAAAAAAATATGTATCTAATAAACTGCGAATATATATGCAAAACAATTAAACGTACAAAGCAGACGTTTTAATAATACTTAAGAACCAACACTATTTTTAACAAGATAACAGCACATGCCAAAATTCTATTAATCAAAAGTACTAATACCTGGGGAAGGAAAATGGTGAACGCCATAAAGGTGTTAAGCACAACAGTTTGACTGAAAATTTCCAGTGAAAGACAAAGGACTACACCAGGGGAAGATGAGATATATTCTAGCTAAAGAAACAACTTGTGACCATGAACTCTATGTAAATAGTAATCTAAAGAGCTGTGGCACTTTGCTTCAGTTTGTGTTGTCACATGCAAAGGTGCCAAAGGAAGTGGACAGGATAATGATGGGAAAGAAAAATTCTTAAAGGGGCTCAAGGCTGGAGTACTAACTCCACCAGATTAGATCCAAGCAGCAGCTCAAGGACCCACAAAGTTGGATCGGAAAGACTAAATTAATAAGATCACAAGTTTTACTTACAAAAAAAAATTAGGTTAAATAACCTTTTCCCACAAAAGCAAAAAGTCGCACTTCACAGTAAAGAGAGACTAAAGTCAAATAACAGTCAATAAAAACAGTAGTAGCTAGCATTCAGTGAGAAAAATTAAAACAGAGTTTTTTTTCCCCAGAAGGGAACTTATCTGTCTTGCAACGGAAACCCCCATTAGCCAACAGTCAATCTTCGAAGGCCTGCAAGAGGAGCGCTCTTTTGCAGCAATAAAGCTCAAGGGCTTGGCACCAAAAACCACTGGGTTTCTTCAGCTCTACTCATTGTTAAAAATTGGGCACATGGAAGGTGCCCTTACAGTTTGGAAGTTGGCCAGCTGTTAAATGCTATGCAGGTATAACCGATATAGCTATCAGAGCAGTAATCAGATGACA
The DNA here is from genome assembly GCF_019279795.1 of Protopterus annectens. Lineage (NCBI taxonomy): Eukaryota > Metazoa > Chordata > Ceratodontiformes > Protopteridae > Protopterus > Protopterus annectens. The sequence goes on along the minus strand of NC_056741.1, from coordinate 814,194,247 downwards.
AATATCTATTGTTACTCATTAGCAAATAACTAAAGTTTGCTGTACTATGCCCTTCCATTTCACTGTTGCAGTATTAAATACATTACGGAGAATGCCAAAGCTCAGAAAGAAACTTGGGAAAAGGATGGACCAGCACAGCCCTCTAGGAAGGCATGAAGGATGGCCCCAGCAAAACCAGCTCTAGCTCTGGAGATTCCATCCACCTTGTAGTGCTTGGTAAAAGTATGCACAGAAGTCGAGGTGCCCGCCCCCAAGAATAGAGTTAGTATCCAAACCCTTGGAAAAAGCATAAAAAGAAGTCACAGCTCTAACAGAATAAGGAAGGCTCTTACCATGAAAGGAAAAAAAAAACAGATGGTTTTAGAAATCCAAGAAGAAATAGTCTGCTTGGACAAAGCTAATCCTAAGGACCTAGGAAGAAAGGAAACAAAGAGCTCATCAGATTTCCTAATAGTCTTAGGCTTATCCAAATAAAACATGAGTTGTCTATGTACATCCAACGTGTATAGCACCTTCTCAATGGCAGATTGCGGAGAAGGGAAAAAAGTGGGCAAATGAATAGACTGATTAAAGGAGAACTCATTCACCACATTGGGCATAAATGAAAGATTAGTACGCAAGTGCACCCTTGTCCTTATGAAACACCAAAACAGGAGGACATGCCATAAGGGCTTGAAGCTCACACACCAGTCTGGCAGAAGTAAGGGCTAACAAAAATATAGTCTTCCAAGAGCAATGCTGCAAGGAAGCTGAAACTGCAGGCTCAAAAGAAGCCAGAAGAAGGGAGTCAAAAAAAGGAAATGATAGGGCCTTGGGATGAGGCACGGATGCCAGCACAGGTGCAGTCTGGAGTCAAGTTTTCCAAGATCCCAAGGAAGAAGAACAGGCTTCCTGGAAGGCCTAACATGAAGGATGCCTTTAAGGAACCATTTAGCTTCAAAGCTAGAAGTTAAAGGCAGACAAGCAGAGATAGATAAGTGGGTCTTAACAGAAAAATAAGCCAACCCAGTATTCAGCAATTCACAAAGATAAGAAAGACCCAAAGGAGCATCCACAGAAAGTGGTTCCAGGTTATGAGAAATACACCAAACAGAAAACCACTTCCATTTGGATAAGTAGCATTTCCTAGTACTGGGATTTCTTGCCTCTTAAGGACCTTAAGCCTATCCTCAGAAAAAATGTGTCTATGTGGAATCAAAATCCTCTCGCCCACAGTGTCAGTTGAAGAGTGGACAGTTGGAGACAGATGAGAGATCCCTTATCCTGTGTGAGTGGATCCACCCTGTGAAGTAACTTGTGATGACTGCCCTTTGCTAAATGCAGAAAGGGGACCCAATACTGTCTCAGCCAAAAGGGAGTCGCTAACAAGATTTTGGGAGCATCCTTTTGAATTTTGAACATGACTTTTGGAATGAGGGGAAGGGGATGGAAAGCAAAGAAAAGTACAGTTGTGTAAACTTACTATAAATGTAGATGTTCAAGTGTATTCGCTGTTGCAGTCATCACACTTGGGTTATCTGCCTGCAGGTAGCCCTCAGCTGGCCTAAATACCAGAGTCTTGGGATTTCTGCGTCGGATGCTGTCACTTCTTCCATGACATCAGATCGTCAGGGGTATAAAAACATGCAGCCGACACCATTACATCAGTTTTTCTTGCCCCAGATGTCAGGTGCCCCCACAATAGGAAGCAATTATATGGTGTGGAACACCCCCAGCAAAAAAGCACAATACACATAGCATAAAATATGCCAAACCAAAAAGTATAGGAGAAAACAGACAGTCAGGGGGCTGGAGGGAGAGTAACCAGGACTGCAAAAGTGAATACACTCTAACATCTACATTTGTGGTAAGTGCACACAACTGTACTATGTTCTTCATGTTTCACTGTTGCAGTCATCACATTTGGATAGATTCCCAAAGCTAAGGAAGGGTGGAGGTAGATAATAAGTATTAGGGCTGGCAACCAGGCCCTGTAAGACTGCTGTGGCAAATCCATCTCTGGATTTTGAAAAGATAAGCAAGTGGTAATGCTTGGTAAAAGTATGTACAGAACTCCAGGTTGCAGCTTCCAGGATGTCCGTAGTAGGGACTCCTCTGAGAAATGCAGTAGATTTAGATGCAGCCCTACTGGAAAGTGTTCTTATCCCCTGTGGGGTAGGTTTTCCATGGTGCTTGTAGCAGAAATGAATGCAGTGTGCTTTCTATTTGGAAATGGTTTGCTTTGAAATGGCCTTCCCCTCTGCCCCTGTAGCAAAGCTGACTAGCAGCTGGAAAGATTTTCTGAGAGACTTAGTCCTGTCCAAATAGAATCTAAGCTGTCTGTGCACGTCCAGAGAATGGAGTATCCTTTCCCCTTTATTTTGGGGGTTAGGGAAAAAAGTAGACAAATGAATGGACTGGTTTAATACCACACTAGACACCACCTTAGGAATAAAAGATGGGTTAGTCCAGAGGGAAACCCTGGCCGCATGGAAGAAAATGAAGGGTTCCTACTGCCATAAGGGCCTGCAGTTCAGACTTTCTTCTTGCTGAAGTGATGGCTAGAAGTAAAGTTGTTTTCCAACAGAGGAATTTCAACTCTGCTGTAGCAGCCGGTTCAAAGGGGGGAAGAGTACGTTTTTCCAATACAAAGTTAAGGTCCCAGGCTGGAGTGGGAGCTCTCCTTGGGGGGGGGGGGGTCTTAAATTTTTGGCCCCTCTAAGGAATGGTTTTACCAGAGGATGAGAGAAGAAGGGTGGCTCAGTATTATAATGAGCTGAGATGGTGGAGGCATGAATCTTAATTGAAGAGGATAGGCTCTTGTGGAACATTTCTGTTAAGTAATCTAATATATGAAGTAAGCTGGGCACCGCTGTGCCCATTCCCTGAGACTGGCTCCAGGGACAGTATCTTTTCCACTTTTCTGAATAGGATTTTCTAGTACTAGGGCTCCTTGCCTCAAGAATGACATCCAGCACCTGATTACTAAGGGCTGCTAGAGGTGAGCTGAAGGGATTAGCCAGGCTGCAAGGTTCAGGGTATGAAGCTGAGGGTGCAGAATCTGGCCCACCTGCTGGGACAGCAGGGAAGGGGTCTGAGGCAAGTGCCACGGTTGTAGCACTGTCAAACTGCGCAAAAGAGGGTACCAGTGCTGGCTTGGCCAGTCTGGTGCAATCAGGATTGTCTTTGGCTTGTCCTGTTTGAACTTTACTAGAACCTTAGAGAGGGGATGCAGAGGGGGAAAGACAAAGACTGAGAGGCTTTCCCAGGTAAAGGACAGGGGATCCACTTTCCAAGCTTGACTGCGAGGAGTTCTGGTGCAGTATTTGTTCAATTGACAGCTCTGAGGGGAGGCAAACAGGTCCATCTCTGGAGTCCCCCATCTGTTCCTCAAAAGCTGAATATTCTGGGTTCCAGTTTCCATTTGTGTGGGTGCATGAGATTTCTGCTTAAGTCATCTGCCAGAGAATTTAGTTTGCTTGGCAGGAATTGAGCTTGTAGGTGCACTTGGTTGCTCAAGGCTGTGTTCCACAGAGCCATGGCTAGTCTGCAGAGTGGATAGGAATGGGGTCCCCCCTGCTTGTTTATGTACCACATAACTGTGGTGTTGTCTGTCTTTACCAATAGCTGTCCTGGAAGAATGAGGTCTTTGAAGGCTGTCACAGCATTCTGTACAGCTAACATTTCTTTTTGATTGATATGCAGTGCATCTGCTTTGGGACCCATTTTCCCTAAATGCACTGCCCTGCCACGTGAGCCCCCCCATACGTAGTCTGATGAGTCTGTTAGGGTCTGGGCGGCAGGGGGTAGAGTGAAAAGGAGTCCCTTGTTGTGGTTGCAGGTCACTGCTCACCAAGTGAACTCTGCCATTAGACAAGGAATGATAGGAATAATTGTTTCCAGGTCCTGAGAATGTTGACACCATAGACTTTTTAGATACCATTGAAGTTTCCTCACATGCAGTCTTGCATATGGAATTAACAGAATGCAAGAGGCCATGAACCCCAGAACTTGCAATATTTTCCTTGCAGATAGCTGGGTTTCTGTGGCCAGTAGGTTGTCAAATAAATTTGTTTCGCTGGAGTGAGGAATGCCATCTGGATAGTTGTGTTCAAGCTTGCTCCCAGGAATATAATCTGTTGGCAGGTAAGCTTCTTTTAAGTCTAGGGTTGCCAGCCAGGAATCCTTGGCTAGCGTAGGAAACCGCTGTTGGAGAGTTAGCATTTTGAACTTTGGTACCACCAGAAAGGTGCAGAGAATAGATAGATCCGGGATAGGACGCCCGGAGTTTTCTTTTCTGGGAACCAGGAACAGTCTTGAATAAAAGCCTCATTTCCCTTTGTTCTGCTGGGACAGGTTGAATAGCCTTGATGCTGAGGAGAGAGAGTACTTGCTTTTGGGCCTCCGCCCACTGGCTTGGGGGGAGGTCTGGCCATCCACTTAGGGTTGGGAGTGAGTGGAAATGGAATTTGTATCCTAGGGAGACAATGTTTAAAACCCATTTGTCTTGGGTAATGTATTTCCAGTTTTTTGCATGCAGGGCGAGCTTTCCTCCTAAAGGTGCAAGTAGTTGAGCAAGGTTTGGAGGAGTTAAGGATAAGTCATTGTGCAATTTTATCATAGGGGGGTGGCTTACTACTCCCTGCTTTGGAAGTGGGAACACCCCACTGCTTAGATCTGTGCATAACCTGAGACTGAAGTCTTGGTGGTCTGCTGCCCCTGTGTTTGGACTGAGAAGGCCTGGAAAGGACTGGAAAGGACCAGTTCTTTGAAGGCCAATGCCTACTGAATCTAGGCGGCTGTACTTGTAAGAAATCTTTAACAGTTTGCATAGATTTAGCTTTTTCCTCCATCCTTTTGAGGACTTCTTCTGCTTTATTGTCAAATAGGCGCTCTTGCTTTACGGGTGCATCCAGTAATTTTGCGTTTACATGATTTGGCAAGTTTTATTCCTTAAGCCAAGCATGCCTTCTAAGTACAGACCCAGTGACAGCAGCCCTGCAAGTTGCTTCTAAAGCATCAAAACCACACTGAAAAGTAGGTTTACCAACTTGGTCAGCAGAATGCATCAACTCTTGTAAATCTGTGTGTTCTGTACAGTCAGGAATCAACATTAGTTTCTGTTTAATTAGCCCCATAGTATGCTGCTGATACTTTAACATATGAAACTGGCAATTTAAAGCCCTAATGGCCACAGTAGCAGAGGTGTATATCTTCTTACCCCATCTGTCTAAAGCCCTAGAATCCCTGTCAATAGGGGTAGGATTTTTGGCAGTAGTAGCCTTAATGCCTTTTGGTCCTTGGGAAATGGTCTGTGGATCCGCAGTAGGACTCTTGAAAAGGAATTTGAGAGAGTCAGGTACTCTGTAGTACCTGTCAGGTTTCCTGGGAGCTGGAGGCAAAGTATTCAGGGTAAGGCTGGATTCCAAGAAAACATCATTTACAATCTCCAGAACAGGAGGGATAGCCAGAGGTCTATGAGGCAGGTATAAAAATTCCGAGTGTCTTTTTGGACTGAGAATAGTCCTGGCTTTCCCAGCAGAAATGCTCCTTAAGGGTATACAAGGTTTCACCAAAAGAAAAATCTTTTGGAGGAGAAGCAGAGGGAATGGAGTCCTCTGCATCAGAATCCTCATAGGTAGATAAGGGTATGTCCCGGTAGTCAGAAGGAACACAGCAATCAGATTCCTGATCAGAAGAATCAGAAGGAAGATCAGTTCTAGGCCTCTTAGAGGGGGAAGGCTGGCTTCCCCTAATTAATGTAATAAGGTCTTCAAGCCATTCTAATCATTTGTTTTTGAGGCATGTGGGCCTGACAATGCACTTTGGTCATCGGTTTCCTAGACGTAGTGTGAACTTTAGGCCTGAGGAATTTGGTATTTTCGGCTTGAAACGAAGTTGTCAGTTTAATATGAAAATCGGTAGGCCTGAATACACCCTCAGAAGCCAGTGCCTGCACAGCGGCTCTGGACCCATCCAAGGTAGAGACATCCGCAGGTTCCATAGTCGAAGAAGCATATCGCAGCATACCGGACTCCGGACGGGTCTCAGTAGAGGCCTGCGAATCTGTAGAAGCGGGTATCAGGGGCTGCGAAAGCACCTCACGGAGTACCGGCAGACTGGCGACTAGCTTAACGGAAGTGTTGTCTGCAGTTTTGGACCTATGCGGCCTGTCTCTGTTTTTATCCTTACGTTTTATCAGAAGATTGGTAGTCGGATGGCTTAACGTAGCCATTTCGGAGTATGGAGATTGAGAGCAAAAGTATTTAGCTACAAAAACAGCCCGACAACAAATAGTTCAGGCGTTGAACAAGGCACAAAACCGACAGCGAGGGACGTTGTGGTCTGGGCCTAAACAGGTGACGCAGTAAGAATGAAAATCTCTATAAGGTATTTGCTTTCCAAAGGCAAGACAATTATTCATTTTTTCTGTCATCTGTTAGCAAGAAAAAAGGATCCCAAATGGGATACTTATCTTTTAGAAGACTTCAGGTCTGAAACTCGAAAACAAAAATTTCAGGAGTCAGCCGACCGGCACTTGCAAACTGCTTTTGCTTTGGGCACCGCACGGCAAAAAAGACTGATGTAATGGCGTCGGCTGCATGTTTTATACCCCTGACGACCTGACATCATGGAAGAAGCGACAGCATCAGACGCAGAAATCTGAAGACTCTGGTATTCAGACTGGATGAGGGCTACCTGCAGGCAGATTACCCAAATGTGATGACTGCAACAGTGAAACACGAAGAACATCATTCCCTTCCAAGAAAAAGACAGGGCATCCACCGTCCAAACCAGAGTACCTGGGGCACTGGCACAAAAGTTGTCTGTTCAGAAGGGAGGCAAAAAGATCTATTTGAGGAGTACCCCACTGGTGGATAATATCCAGAAACACATCCCTGTGAAGTATCCCATTTATGGAACTGAGTTATGGACCTGGTCAGAGAAACTGCTACAATGTTTTGACCTGATGGAGTGTAAACAAACTGAAGAGTCAGTTGATACTGGATAGCAGGTTCCCACACTCGGAGTGCCAGCCAGCAAAGATAAGACCTGGTCACCACCTATTTGTTTACATACCACATCACTTTGGTATTGTCTGTAAACAATTTCAGAGGTCCTGGGGAGAAGAAAGGATGAAAAACCTGAAGTGCCAGCAGAAGAGCTCTCATTTCTTTGACATTGATGTGTAATTCCCATTGATGAGGCACCCAGACTCCTTGCACCTTTAGCAAGCCAAATGCTGCTCCCCATCCCACATCTGAAGTGTCTGAACAGCTCCTGAAAGGGAAGAGGTGGATGAAAAGGGAGCCCTGGACTGAGAGTCAACTGCTGAATCCACCACTGAAGTTCCTTCTTGAAACACGGCAGAAGAGGAAAGTACAGTTTTGTACCTACCATAAATGTAGATGTCCGATAGGAATGCATCTGCAGTCCTTACAAATGGGTTGTCCTGTCATCAGGCAGCCCTTCGGTCGGCCGGATTCCAAAGTCTGGGTCTGGCTTCGGCTGGTGTCGCACTTCACCCGACGTCATCGCTGCAGTTTTTCGGGTATAAAGGCATCAGCCGACGCCATTTTCCTCAGTGTTTCTTGCCCCAGATGCCAGGTGCCCTCTTGGATAGCTAAATTTGGATAAATGCCAATGTTTCCAAATAGTAGAGAGCAAACACATAAAATAAGCATGTATGTACATATATACAAACAAATACACCACAATAGATCCCCCCCAAGCTAGCTGAAGGATGGCAAATACCCTAGGAGTACCACAGAGGGGAAGGTGGGTGGGTAATCCTGACTGCAGATGCATTCCTATCGGACATCTACATTTATGGTAGGTACAAAACTGTACTATGTCCTTCAAGGATGCATCTGCAGTCCTTACAAATGGGTATAATACCATAGCTAAACTAGGGGAGGAGGAAAAAATGAGAGATTATGGTGTAGTTAGGATCCCTTGCAAAACAGCAGTGGCAAAACCTGCTCGGGATCTAGAGTATAAAGGTAAATTGTAATGCTTGGCAAATGTATGCACAGAGGTCCAAGTAGCAGCCTCTATAATGTCCTTGGTAGCCACTCCTCGTAAGAAAGCTGTGGTAGTGGCTGTAGCCCTTGTGGAGTGAGGCCTGATGTTCTCTGGAGTTTTCTTTCCATGGTAGGAGTAACAAAATCTAATGCAATTTCCTATCCATTTGGAGAATGTCTGTTTTGAAATTGGCTTTCCTTCCTTTCCTGTTGCATATGCTACCAGAAGCTGGTCAGTTTTTCTATTGGACTTGGTCCTGTCCAGGTAGTAGCGTAATTGTCTATGTACATCCAAGGTATGCAAGAGTCTTTCTCCCCTGTTCTGTGGGTTGGGGAAGAATGTAGGTAGGTGGATAGCCTGATTTAAAGACACTCTGGATACCACCTTAGGCATAAATGTAGGATTTGTTCTCATGGACACTATCTTGATGGAAGATCAGGAAGGGTTGCACTGCCATTAATGCCTGTAGTTCAGAGACCCTTCTTGCTGAAGTTATTGCCAGCAGGAAAGCAGTCTTCCAGGATAAGTATTGTAATTCTGCTGTTGCTGCTGGTTCGAAAGGGGGAAGAGCCAATTTTTCTAGCACAAAGTTCAAGTCCCATGCTGGCAATGGTGGTTTCCTGGGAGGTTTTACATTTTTAATTCCTCTCAGAAACTGTCTGAGCAGAGGATGAGAGAAGACAGGAGGATCCAAGCTGTATCCTGCTGAAATAGCTGATGCATGTATCTTGATGGAAGAATAGGACAGGCCTGTATGGAAGAGCTCTGCCAAGTACTCCAGGATGTTGGCTATGTTTACCAGTGCCACATCTTTTCCCTTTGCAGTAGTCCAAATGAGATATCTTTTCCATTTTGCTGCATAATTCTTTCTTGTTGAAGGTCTACGAGCCTCCAGGATTATGTCTTTAACCCTTTGGGATAAATTTGGGTTAATTGCTCTTATGTAATGTTCCAGGCAGTTAGCTGCAGAGTTTTCAGGTTTGGGTGCAGGATGTTGTAGTTGTTCTGTGTTAACAGTAATGGGATCAGGGGTAGTGTCCATATTTGTTCCCAAGACATGCTCCTCAGCAATGGGTACCAATGTTGTCTTGGCCAGTCTGGAGCTATCAGAATGATCCTTGGACGTTCCTCTTTGATCTTCAAAAGCACCTTGTGCATCAAAGGAAGTGGTGGGAATGCGTATGCTGTCAGGTTTTTCCAACTGAAAGATAGGGAGTCCACCTTCCAAGCAAGTGGGTGGTACGCCCTTGTGCAGAATTTCTTTAGCTGGTGATTGAGTGGGGATGCAAATAAGTCTATTTGTGGTAATCCCCATTCTCTTGTGATGGCTTTGAAGATGTCCGGATGCAGCATCCATTCGTGGGCATCTGTGGTAGTTCTGCTTAATATGTCTGCTAGAATGTTTTCTTTTCCGGTACAAAATTGCTTGTAACTGAATGTTGTAGCTCAGAGCCACATCCCATAGGTCCAGTGCCAGCCGGCATAGAGGATATGAATGTGTGCCTCCCTGCTTGTTGATGTACCACATAACTGTGGTGTTGTCTGTCCTTATCATCAACTGACCTTCTTGGAGAAATGGTCTGAAGGACTGGATTGCCAATTTTACTGCCAGCATTTCCTTTAGATTTATGTGCAGGCGCAGCTGGTCTTGAGTCCATAAGCCTTGTATGCACTTGCCCAGCATGTGTGCCCCCCAACCGAAGTCTGAGGCATCTGTCGTGATGGTTTGGCTTGGTTGACTGTTGCAGAAGGGCAATCCTGTGTTTGATTGACAGGCCTGAGCCCACCATAGGAACTCTTGCTTCAGGCATGGGATTATTGGAATTTTGGTTTCTAGGCTGTGCTTGTGTTGGGACCACAAATTATTTAGGTACCACTGTAGCTTTCTCATATGCAGTCTGGCATGAGGGACCAGAATTATGCAGGATGCCATGAAGCCTAGGGCTTGTAGTACTTTTCTTGCAGTTAGATGGTTCTGCTTTGTTAATGCCAAGAAGTAGAGAGGTAGTTGCTCTTTCTTTTCTCCAGTTAGGAATGCCATTTGTTTTGATGTGTCCAGCTCTGCACCCAGAAAGGTTATTCTATGGGATGGAATCAGCCTTGACTTTTTTATATTGACTGTATATCCCAGGGCTTGCAGCAGGTAAATGACTCTTTGTAAGTCTTCTGTTAGCTTGCTTTTGTTGTCCGCTTGTATCAGGCAGTCATCCAGGTAGGGATAAATTTGGATCCCCTGAAGTCTGCAATGAGCAATTACTGATGCCAGGCATTTCGTGAACACTCTGGGCGCAGTAGATAAGCCAAAGGGCAATGCTGAGAATTGATAATGCTCTGATCCTGCAAGAAATCTGAGGTATCTTCTGCAAATTGGTCGTATGGGGACGTGCAGGTATGCCTCCTTGAGATCTAGAGTTACCAGCCAAGACTCCTTGCCCAGCATGGGAAGAAGCTGCTGTAGGGTCAGCATTTTGAATTTTGGAACAATGAGGAATGTGTTTAAAGCGGACAGGTCTAGAATAGGCCTCCATTTGTTCTCTTTTCTTGGTACCAGGAAGAGTCTGGAGTAAAATCCTTTCCTTGCTCCATAGATGGTACCTTTTCCACAGCTCTCATTCTTAATAGTTGAGATAATTGCTTTAGAGCTTCTGCCCTTTGAGTAGGTGGTAGGTTTGGCATTCCTCTCTTTCCTGGTAGAGTATGGAAATGGAACCTGTAACCTTGGTCTATAGTTTGCAAAATCCATTTTTCCCTTGTGATGCAATGCCAGTTCTTTGAAAATAAGGTTAGCTTTCCGCCTAAGGGTGCTTCCAGTTGTTCCCTGGTAGGCGGTGCCACAGCCAAGTCACTGTGATTGTGTTGTTGTAGTGGTGGTGGCTGCGTCCGTGCCTCGCTGGTTGTTACCTTGCCACTGGCGTCCCCTGTAGGCACCCCTGGATTGGTTTCTGCCTCTAGAACGCCTATTCCTGCCTCTCTGTGTCTTAGAGGAGTCCGGAAAGGACCAATTCTTGGAGGGCCAGTTCCTGCTAAACCTTGGAGGTTGAACCTGTAAGAAATCTTTCACTGTTTGTACAGATTTCGCCTTCTCTTCCATCTTTTTTAGTACCTGCTGTGCAGGGGAACCAAATAAATTGACCTTGTCCATGGGTGCATCCAAAAGCTTTGATTTGACATGGTCTGGTAATGCCTGTTCTTTCAACCATGCATGTCTCCTGATAACTGTGCCAGTCATGGCTGATCTAAAGGAAGCCTCCAGTGCATCATAGCCACATTTTAAAGAATGGTTACTAACCTGCTGTATGTTATGTACCATTTCCTGAACATATTTTTATCTAAAGATTCTTCAGAGGACAGCTTTTTAGTTAACTGGTCAAGCATAAACTCTTGATATTGAATCATATGAAATTGGCAGTTCAAAGCCCTAGCTGACAAAGTAGCAGAGGTGTAAACTCTTACCCCATCTCTAAGGACCTGGATTCCCTTTCAGAGGGAGGGTTTTAGTAGAAGTAGCTGCTACAGCTTTAGGGCCCTGGGAGATAGTCTCTGGATCTGCAAAAGGAGCCTTGTATAAATGGTGATGAGTGTCCGGGACCCTGTAGAACCTATCGGGCTTAGCAGGGGCCGGAGGTAATGAATCAGGAGCAGTGCAAGCATCATTAAATGCATCATCTACAACAGAAAGAACTGGAGGTATAGCTAAAGGCCTATGTTGTGGCAAATGTAGAAAGGTTCTAAGCCTTTTTCTGGAGTCTGAGAAATCTTGGCCCTGCCACTGAAATTGTTCCCTCATAGCATGCAAGGTTTCCCCAAAGGAAAATTCCTCAGGTGGAGAGGCTGAAGGAATGGACTCATCAGAGTCTTCGTAAGGGGAATACGGAGCCTCAGGAGGGTCTGTATGTTCTGAGTCATCAGAGGAATCATCTGTGGATACTGGCTCAGGGGGCTCTGCTCTAGGCCTCTTTTCTGGAGGTGGGTGAGAGGTCCTGTCTGGATGAGGCTGGGATCCACGAATTAAAGAAATGAGATCCTCAGCCAAAGAAAGCATATGGGAGCTGGTGCTGGGCCTGTGTGAGGGGGGTTTGGCAGGCACCGTTTTTGAAGCTTTGGCTGCTTTAGCCCTGGCAAAGGCCTTAATAGACATGGCTGCAGGAGGCCTAGCAGCTCCACGTGCAGGGGTTGAAATATCCAGGGGAATAGTGTCTGATAATTCCTGAGAAACCGCAACAGAAGGTTGGATTTCAGAAGCCGATTCTACCAGGTTAGAGGCCTCGGTAGAAGGCATGGTTTCGGCTGAAGAAAGAACCGCTTGCTCGGTTTCAGCCGAAACCGAGACACTCGCGGTTTGCTTAATCGCGATTTCGGCCGAAACCGCGGACCGCGAGTGTCGGTCCTTTTCTTTGCGTTTTTTGGTAATTTGCATTGTCGGAGGATCCGACGGCATAATATAGGCAAAATCAGAGCCGAAAATCTGTTCAGCAAACTCCGACCGACGTCTAAGCGTCCGTCGGTTAAAAGAAGCACAGGCTAGACAAGCTGCTACGTCGTGGTCTGGGCCTAAACAATGTATGCAGTAGGAGTGGAAATCTTTATGAGGTATTTGTTTCCCACAAGATAAACAGTTATTCACTTTCTCTGACATCGGCTGAGGCAAGAAAGAGTCCCCAACGGGGTACTTAGCTTTTTAGAAGTCTTCGAAGTAGTATTCGATAGTAGTAATCTCTGGATCTGACCGACCGGCACTTGCAAACAGCTTCTGCTTCGGGCGCCACGCGGCAAGAAAGACTGAGGAAAATGGCGTCGGCTGATGCCTTTATACCCGAAAAACTGCAGCGATGACGTCGGGTGAAGTGCGACACCAGCCGAAGCCAGACCCAGACTTTGGAATCCGGCCGACCGAAGGGCTGCCTGACGACAGGACTGCAGATGCATCCTTGAAGGACATCTACAAATCTGAGGAGAAGAGCATGTTGAAGTCAAATTGACTTCAGAAACCAATGAAACTTGCTCTGTGGAGTTTGGCCAGAGGGAGCATAGGAATAGTGGTGGCCATGAACCTCAGAGCTCTCAAATTCCCTGGCTGTTAGTGAAGCCAGAAGGAGGGACTGAAAAAAGGAAAGGATAGTTAGGGCCTTGGGAGGAGGCAGAGATGCCAGCATAAGCACAGTCTGGATCCTGCACCCCAAAAAGAAATGATCTTGAGAAAGAGTCAGAAAGGAATTTTTGAAATCTGTAGTGAACCCCAGGCTTTGCAGAAGGAAAATGGAAAAATGGAGATTCTGCAATAAGGTCTCTGGAGGATGCCTGAAACAGGTTGTCCAAGGAAGGAAAGACTTTGATCTCATGTAGCCTGCAAAAAGCAATCACAGGAGCACGGCATTTGGTGAATACCTTTGGGGCTGTATAAAGGCCAAAGGGCAAAGCAGACAATTGAAAATGCAAGTAAGCAACAGGGAAATGTAAAAATTTCTTGAAAATGGGATGAACTGGGATATGGAGATAAGCATCCTTGAGATCCAGAGACATAATATAAGCCTGAGGAAGCAAAAGAGGGTACAAAGTCTGAAGGGACAACATTCGAAAAGAGGGAGTCTTCAGAAATGCACTTAGATGAGAGAGGTGTAAAATTGGTCTCCAAAGTACCCTCTTTTCCTGGGTACTAGGAACACTGTGGAGTAAAAACCCCTTCCCCTTTGGGAAACTGGAACTTCTTGAATAATGCCCTGAGTCAAGAGATCCACAGAAGCACCCCTAGAGAAAAGTGCAGCTGTTCCTGAGGGGGCTGAGGAATTTCTATAAAAAGGGGGAAGAGATTTCCAGACCATGAAATACCCTTGGCAGATAATGGACAGAACCCAGGAGTCCTGAGTAATCTTTAACCAGAGAGTGACAAAGGCAAAGAGGAATGTGACTGGGAATAACAGAATAGTCAGACAGCACCTAGTTTATCAGGAAAAGGAGACTTCTGGGACACAGAGGTCTGAGCAGGTTTAACAGGAGGAGCCTTTCTTGCCCTTGGGGAGAGGGTGAGAATGCCTAAGAACAAAGGCTGGCTTCTTGGAGTAATTTCTTAGAAACTTGGGCACAGGAGAAACAAAAACATATTTAAATTCCTGTAAAGCCTTGGCCTTATCCTGGAGAGACAAAAGGCAGCAGCTTCATCAAACAAGTGTTTATTATCAGGAGGAGCAGCCATCAGCTTAGCCTTAATATCATCAGGCAAAGGTTGAAGCCGAAGCAAAGAATATCTCATCACAGACCCAAAAGCAGCAGTCCTAGAAGTATATGCCGCATCATAAAGAAAAGTTGTGTAAAATCTTACCATAACCATAGATGTCCTTGTCTTCCATGTTGCAGTACTCTGTACAGATGGGTTTTCTCCTCTTGCAACCCGAACATCCAGCCAGTATACAAAGTTTGCAGTCACTGCATGGTGCATGGGACATCTGACGTGGCTAGCAGAACGAGGGCCATAAAAGTGACGTCTGCTCGCACCAGACTTCAGAACTGAGTGCCCCAGTCGGAACCAGTCCCAGAGAAGGTAGTATAAGTCCTGTGCCATCCAAGACAGGAAATGCCTGGTATCAGGAGGGATAGGTGGGAGGGAAGGTATACTGTAACATGGAAGAGAAGGACATGTATGGTTATGGTAAGATTTTACACAACTTTTCTATGTCCTTCTGTTTACATGCTGCAGTATTCTGTACAGACGGGTGAGTGCCAAAGCTCATTAAGAAGAAGGGGGTGGTGGCCTAGAAGAATTCTCCAGGAAACCATGGAGGATAGCCTAGTGAATCCAGACCTAGACCTGGACCTGGAAACCTGGTCTATTTTGTAATGTTTTGTGAAAGTGTGCACAAAAGACCAAGTGGCTGCTTCAAGAATAGTGGAAGTGTCCAGTCCTTTGAAGGAGGCTCCAGATGAGGCCCACTGCTCTAGTGGAATGGGCTTTAACACTGCCTCGCAAGTGTTTACCATGGTGTATGTAACAAAAGGTAATAGCCCCGGAAATCCAGACTGAAATGGTTTGCTTAGTTACTGCTTTACCCAGGGCCCTGGGGTGGAAAGGGGCAAAACTGGTCAGCCTGTATCATGTTCTTGGTTTTGTGCAGATAGAACCTGAGCTGTCTGTGCACATGAAGGCAATGAAGTACTCTCTCACTGTCCCCCTGTGCATTGGGAAAGAAAGTGGGCAGGTGGATGGCTTGGTTTAAGGAAAGGTCATTAACCACCTTGGGCATGAAAGATGGGTTGGTTCTGAGGATTACCCTATCTCTATGGAAGATGAGCAAAAGTGGAATAGCCATGACAGCTTACAACTCAGAAACTCCTCTAACTAGGTCAAGGCCATCAGCAGAACAGTCTTCCATGTGCAGTGTTTTCACTGTGGGTGGACCTGGGTTTGCTTGTCCTGTGCAAGAAGGTCCACTCTGAGAGGTAACTTGTGGTGACTGCCTTTAGCTAACTGCAAGAGGAGTAGGAACCAATGCTGTCTTGACCAACAGGGAGTCACCAGCAAGATTTTCGACCTGTCCTGCTGGATCTTCTGCAGGACTTTCTGAACAAGAGGGAAGGGGGGGATACATAGAGAAACATCCCCTTCCAGGAGACTGAAAAGGCATCTGTTGCCATCACCAGAGGTTCTGGCAGTCTGGTGCAGGAGGAGGGAAGTTGCCTGTTCATGGTGGAGGCAAACAGGTCTATTTGAGGTGTACCCCATCGGTGGACAAGGTCCACAAAGACATCCCTGTGTAGCATCCATTCGTGGGACATTGTCATGGATCTGTTGAAATAATCTGCCTGAGAGTTCTGTTGGGAAGGGATGTAAACTACTGGACTAACTCCCTGGTTGGTGGCCAGTTCCCACACAAGGAGAGCTAGTCTGCAAAGAAAGAAAGATCTGGTTCCCCCCTGCTTGTTGAGATACCGCAGTACTGTGGTATTGTCTGTGAAAAGCTTTAGGGGTTCCTGCTGGAGCCTGGGTTGAAAAACTTTCAAGGCTAGTAGTATTGCTCTCATTTTCCTTACACTTATGTGCTCTTTACTGTGTGGTTCTGGCCAAATTCCCTGCACCTTTAGGATCCCCAGCATAGCTCCCCAACCAAGGTCTGAGGCATCTGCGTACATGACCTGTGTTGGTAATGGAGGCTGGAGTGAAAGGCCCGGGTTAAGCTTCACCTGGGTCAGCTACCAATAGATCTCCTGTTTGAGGCAGGGCAAGACGGGCACTCTGTACTCCAGGGGGTGGGAGTGCTGCGTCCAAAGAGACCTGAGGTACCACTGCAGTTTCCTCATGTGAAGTCTTGCTAAAGGAAGCATAGGTATAGTGTAAGCCATGTAGCCCAGGAGCCTGAGGTACTGCCTTGCAGTCATTTCCTTTACTTGAAGTAGCAAAAGTAGGTATTGTGTCAGGCTTTCCACCTTTTGGGGTGGAAGGAAGGCTTTCATGATGTCTGTTCAAATTATGCACCCCAAGAACACTATGTCCTGGGCAGGGTCCAGATGGGATTTTGGGTAATTTATCTAAAACCCTAGGGACTGCTTGAGGGCAATGGTTTTCTGCAACATGGGATAATTCCTTTGAAACTTGGGAACTGGATACAAACAGATGCTTTAAGTCTTGCATCTCCTTACCTTTTTATTGCAAGGACTTAAACAAGTCTGTAATCTTGGATCCAAACAAAGGTGAATTGTCTGAAGGTGCAGCTACTAGTTTAGCCCTATCATCATCTGGTAAAGGCTGGAGGTGTAGCCAGGAATACCTTCTTAGGGCAGAAGCTGATGCTGCCGCTCTAGCTGAGGCATCAGCATCATCATAGTTGCACCTGATAGAGTGTCTGGTCACATGAGAGGCCAGGGAAACAAGGGAGGACAAGTTGAGCTTTGGCTGGAGAGTCAGAGAGATCCGAAAGTTGTTTGGAAATGTTCTACAAAAGGGCTAAAAAAATATTTAGATGAGTGTCTGATAGTTGAAAGCCAGAGTTGCAGAAGTGTACACCTTTTTAACCAAATGCACCATGGTCTTGCTGTCCTTGTCCACAGGGAGGAGAGTGGTAGAGGGCAGTAGTTTAGAAGCCTTGTCAGTAGAGACTGAGATGGTGGTTGGGTCTGCAGCTGGGCATTTTACCAGGAATTTAGCTGTCTCCAGGACCTTGTAAAACCCATCAGATCCATGGGGGGGGGGGGGGGGGGCTAGAGGCTGGTAGTCTGGATTCAAGGATGCTGCAGAGAAAGCATCAAGAAAGCCTGGACGTATAGGTGGAACAGCCGTGGGAGCTGGGGAATCCATCTGGATCAGTTCATAGTATTGTTTTTGCACCTTGGCCATTTCTGAGGAGTCCCACTTGAAATGCTCTCTCATCTTAGCTACGGTTTCCCCAAAGGTAAGATCATCTGCAGAGGAATCAACTTCTGCAGATTCTTCCTCTGGAGAGGCATATCTAAGTGGGGAAGGTGTAAAAGAGGGATTCTTCTGAGGAAGAATCAGAGTACTCTTTCACCTGTGAGGGGTTTGAGGCCTGAGGCCTAGAGCTCAGTACTGGAGGGGGGAATGTGGAAGTCCCTTGGAGCAGTAGGCCACAAGGGCATGAATGCATTAGAGAAGCTTTGTGAGAAAGCCTGCCAATCTGATTGACTTTCCCTTCTCCTTTTTAAGCAAAGGCTTAGCGGGTGTTTGTACAAGAGAAGGCCTAGGACCAGATGACTGCAAAGGAGCGGAGGGATCCGTCTGGTCTGCCGACAGCCTTGGTTCCCCCTCGGCGGAGACTGATGTCCGCAGTGCCTTCCACACAGGGTTCTGTGGCTTTGAATACGCTATCTGCTATACCCAAGGAGGTGGAGCCCAAGCGTTCATCCAGGCCAACGTCAGCCACAGGATGAGGATCGGACAGCAGAGGTGCAGCAACAGTAGCAGGCCATGCAGTCTTGGCCTTTTTCCTCGGCAGTTCAGCAGACAAGTCGGAAGGTCCCTCCATACCCAACGCTAGCTATTTCAGAGGTTAGTTCTCTAGATAAAGGTTGAGCACGTGAAGTCTGCTGCGTAAGGTCTTAGCTACAAAGACCTGGCAGATAGGGCAGGCCTTGTAGTCATGTAACTTTCCTAAGCAGAATAGACAGAGTTCATGGACGTCCTTCTGTGGAATCTTATGGCCGTACTTACACACTTGCCTTTTCTGGATGACATGAACAACCACTAACATACGACTAAAAAAAGTTGCCCAATGGTGTACTCATCTGAATTTCTCAATATCAGACAGCCAGGAAGGCAGGAACACCAGACGTTTGACTGGCGGCAGAGAAATTCTGAAGTCTGGTCCACAGAGACGTCACTTTTATGGCCTATACTCTGTTAGCCACATCAGACATCCCGCACATCATACAATGACTGCAAACTTTTGTATACTGGTAGGACATTCAGGTAGCAAGAGGAGAAAACCCATCTGTACAGAATACTGCAAGATATGAACAAAAGGACATCTACACTTGATGGAATGACGAGTCACCTGGGAGGAAGTCCCTAACAGGTAAAAAGCAGAAATTTTCCCTTCAGAGTCTGGAAGATCAGGAATTACCTCACAGGCCTGGGAAAGAGGAGCCAACATGTATCTGGACATATGGGTCTGATAACTGACAGGCCTAAAAGCTAAAGTAATAGAAGTGTAAACCTTTTCCCCTAACCTTTTCATGGCTCTACTATCATTATCAGAAGGCAGGAACTTAGGAGAAGGTAGCAAATGAGATGGCTTGACAGAAGCCACAGACACCACTGAGGGGTCAGCCATAAGGACACTTCTAAAGAAATTTACTGTCCTCATGCACCCTATAAAATCCATCAGTTTTCTTGAGGGCAAGAGGTTATGAATCAGGAGCCTAAGAAGCATTAGAAAAAGGCATCCAACAAGGAAGCCAAAACAGGAGGGACAGCAGAAGGTCTGGGAGAATCCATCTGCAGGAGCTCATAATACCATTTCTGTACTTCAGAAATTGAGCACAATCCCATTAAAAAAAAAAACTCAATCATTCTAGAGATTCTGTCCCCAAAAGAAATCTCCTTAAAAGGATCATCAGGGTTTGTAGATTCCTCTTCCTCAGACCCATAATCTAAAGGAGAAGGAACCTAGAGGTGTAAGCAAGGGATTCCTCATCTGAATCCACCTTCTCCTCAAAGGAATCCTGTTCCCTGGGCCTTATAAGGGGAGTAGAGGAACAGGGAGGAGCTGGAACAGGAACTCCCTGAGGGGGGTTTTAAAGCCATCAAAGCATTAACCCTACCCCCCCCCCCCCGAGTGAAATTTTGCCTTTCACTCTGCAGGGGTCCTTAGGAGTTGGAGTAACATGTTTAGTTTTCTGCTTTTTCTTTAAGAGGGTGTCTACCTTATAAAATGTAGAAGGCTCTGACCCTGGATGCCATTCAGTAATTATAGAAAGGACAACTTCTCTGTCCAAAATTTGAAGAACACCCCTAGGTCTTTGGAAATAATCAGCCACAGGTCCCTCTGAATTTCCGATGCGGATGTCTGCAAGGCCTCCAAGGATGTCCCCAAGGTTGGATCGCTGCCAGCCTCCAAACAGGTAGTGGCCAAAGAATTTAATGATGGTGCTAGGCAAACCTCTGGGCTTTCACTCACCTTGGAAGAGACGTCCAACAGAGACTGTACAGCAGAAGAATTCAGCCTAGATTTCTTGCCCTTCTTCACTGATGGCTGCCTCTAGGAGGGGGAAGTTCCTTCCATTGTGCCTTTAGCTAAGAACGCAAGATGTTGATTCTCCAGATATAAAACCAAAGAAGAAAGACTACTAACAGAAGGTCTTAGGAACAAAGGCTTAACAGAATGAACAGGATGTATAGTCATGGGAAGCACAGAAAAAAAACAAGCACCACTTGTGATGGTCTTTATGGTGAATCTGTCTCCCAGACTGGTTCTACCCTTCTTGGATGACATGAAACCCCACAACCAACAAAATATAAAAAGATAAGATACAATAAACCCCAATGGGGCACTTATCTGCAATGGCCTGGCGAACCAGCAATGAAATGGGCATTTAGACAGACGACCAAGGGATGGCATTTGGACTGGTAGCAAAGAAGTTCTGAAGTAGGTACATCTGGACGTCACCTTTATGCCCTACACTACGTGAGGAGCATACTTGTGACTTACGACGTACCTTAAAGCAACCTAAAGACTTTGGTATACACTGACTGGATGCTGGGCTACCCTTGGCAGGGGATCCCTATTGTAATCAACACTGCAACAGTGAAATTGAAGTACATCCAGTGGCATCAAGGCCTTAATTAGTATGTGTTCCAAGAAAAGTTGGCTTTACTTTCAGATATTATTTTGTACCTGATGGAACCAGAAAGGAACATCTTAGTATCATGGAATATTCTGAAACAGTTCCAGGTTTTTTCCAGGATATAAAATTAAAGAAGATAAAAAAAGAAGTTATGTACTTAACCATAACATTCCATGTGCATTGTCCATCTCAGCCTTTATTCTCACTTGTAGGGTTGGATCCATCTCGGCCTTTTTCAAAAGCTCGAGCCTTCAGCAAAGCTCCTGGGCATTCTCCCTTACCCATGATGCAGTTCCCTAAACCCTCAGATCTTCTTTGCCCATAAGAAAAAAACGTTAGTGAAATTATGGTTATAGGTAACAATATTTACAGTTTAAGAAGAATAAGTGGTTTCTGAAGCTAGAGAGTCCAAAGGATATCCAATTACTACTACCCGGTCTCCCAGGAGCATAGGCAAGGAGTAGGTGGGTGGGTTATGAGAATAAAGGTGGAGATGGACAATGCACATGGAACGTTATGGTAAGCACATAACTTCTTTATGTGATGTTGTCAATCTTGCCTTTATTCGCACCTGTGGGACAGTATCCCAAGCTACCCGATTCTTGGGTGGCTCATGGGGAATATTACTCAGGACCATAGAACCAAAGGATGCTCTACCCCTGGAGGCCAAATCTATTTTGTAATGAGTAAAAGATGTGTGGGCTTGTCCATGTGGCTGCAGCACAAATATTGTCCAAAGATAGCCTTGCTTGGAAAGCTGAAGAAGTAACCATTGTCCTGGTGGGATGAGCTTGGACAAGTGCAGGGAGTCTTGTTCTTTGAATTGTACATAAAGGAAATGCATTCAGAAAGCCATTTTGATAAGGCAACCTTAGATACTAGTTAGTTTTGTCATTATGGACAGAATTATGTCTAATAAGATAAATCAGGTTGGTATAAAATATTGGATAGAAAAAATGGATTATTCAATTATGAGCACTTTTTCTCTTGGTCTCAATGAATATTTTTGATCCACCAATGAGGTTTGAATTGTTATACAAGGGGTTGTGGACATGTGTGATTACTGCACTGAATAAAGGGTGGATTGCTGAAACTGGTACGCTGTACTTGCTCTTCACTGTCTTCTAAAAAGAAGTTATGTACTCACCATAACGTTCCATTTTTGTTCTCCATCTCGCCGTTCATTCTTACAGTGATGGGTTCGGAGCCGATCCTTGGCTCCAACTCGGCCAAATACTTGGCTGAAGATCTCAAAAGTGGCTCGTGGCAAGAAGGTATCCCACAATGCAGTGGTGCAATTCCCGAGATCTTGTTTGCTGTTAATACTGAATATGTACACTATATACATATCTACACACATATACATATAAACAATGTGCAAGCCCATACCAAAAAATACTGGAAGGAGAAACAAGCTGAGACAAAGAGCCCCTGAGGTAGTGGAAATCTACTAGGTCCACAAGAAGTCTTAGGCAGGGAGAAGGAGGGAGGGTTCATAAGAATGAATGACGAGATGGACAACAAACATGGAACATTACGGTGAGTACATAACTTCTTTATGTTATGTTGTCCTATCTCGCCTTCATTTTTATAATGATGGGACAGCGTCCCTAGCACCTTTATCCTGGTGGCTCACAGGAGTATACCTTTCAGCGCAGTGGAAACCAAAGGATGCCCTGTCCCTGGTGGCCAAATCCACTCTGTAATGAGTAATAAAAGCATGTGGAGTAGACCATGTAGCTGCTGCACAAATATTATCTATAGGAATTCTGACTTGGAAAGCAGATGACATAGCCAATGCTCTAGTGGAATGAGCCTTTACTTTGAAAGGTAGATCCTTGTTATTAGATTTGTAGATAAAGGTAATACAATTGGAAAGCCAATTAGAAAGAGTGTTTTTTGAAACGGGTGATCCTTTTTTTTGCATCAGAAAAGGATATTTTCTGAAGTCTTAGGTTCTAGTTGTCTGTGTACGTCTAGTTGGTGTAATTTGTACTCTGCCTTGTTGCTATGTTGAGAAAAAAATACTGGGAGTTCTATGGATTGGTTTATATTGTTTGGAGAAGCAACTTTTGGTAAAAAGGAAGGGTTAGTGCGTAAGGATACCCTATCCTTATGTAAAATCAAATACGGTGGTTTAACAGAAAGCTTGCAGTTGCCCTTCCCTTCTAGCGGAAGTTACAGCCACTAGAAATAAGGTCTTCCATGAAAGGAAATTAAAATTTGAAGATGAAGAAGGCTCAAAGGGGGGTAAATTGAGATGGGACAAAACAAAATTTAGATCCCAGGGAGAAAGGGGTTCCTTAAAGGGAGGTCTTAGTAAGGAAGCACTTTTTAAGAAGGCTCTACATAACCTGTGTGACATTAAGTTTGAAGTATCATCACCAATATGAAAATATGAAATTTCAGCAAGTTGAACTTTGATGGTAGCTGTAGCTGAGCCTTGTTGGAACAATTCTGCCAGAAATTCCAAAATGGAGTGAATAAGTGCAGAGAAAGGATCAATGGATCTTATCTTGAGCCCACAGGGAAAACCTCTTCCATTTACTAGAGTAAAGCTTTCTAGTAAAAGCTTTATGGGAGGAGATTACGATATGTTTTACAGTAGGAGTGAAATTGTGAAGCCTGACTACATTGGGAAGTGGAGCAGCCAAGCTGTCAATTTTAGGGTGGGGAGAGAAGGATGATGCTCCCCGACATATGAGTTAGCAGATCTGGTACTGGGTCCAGGATCCAAGGCTTCTCCTGAAGGTGGGCCACAGGAAGGAGAACCAAACTTGACGAGACCAGTAAGGAGCAATGAGAATTATCCTGCTTCCTGAGCATTGAGCTTTCTGAATTACTCTGGGTATGACAGGAAATGGTGGAAAGGCATATCGAAATTCCGAGGGCCAGTCATGAGCTAGAGCGTCTCTCTGTGAATCTCCCGGAGGGGGAACTAGGGTAAAGTAGTTGCTGCACTTGGCATTCATGGGAGTGGCAAAGAGATTGCAGCAAGGCTGTCCCCATGTTTGGAAAATCATTTCTGCTACATTGCGATTGAGAGACCACTCGTGAGGCATTAGAATTGCTCTGCTCAGCTTATCCGCTATCACGCTGGACTTCCCTGGAATGTGTGTTGCGATTAGAAAGCGCTGGGAAGAAACTGCCCATTGCCATACTCTTAGGGCTTCTCGACACAGGGAGTAGGATCTGTTTCCCCCTTGCTTGTTTATGTACCAAACCACAGACATATTTGTCTGACTGGATCGCAATAGTCCCTAGAGGTAGAGAGTCTTGAAGTGCTTGCAACGCAAGAAGCACTGCTCTCATCTCTAGAACATTTATATGCAAGTGAGCCTCGTGATCTTGCCATGTACCTTGGACTGTTCTTTCCAGACAATGCCCCCCCCCCCCCCTGTCTGGGAAGCATCCATGGTCAATGTAGCTATTGGTTGAAGTGGAACAACGGGTCTTCCTATTGTCACATGAGTGGAGTGCATCCACCATCTCAAGTCATTCTTGCAAGATTCCGTTATCCTGATCAGATGAGACATTGGAAGCTCTTGAAGAGACCATTGGGAGAATAATAGTCACTGAAGCATCCTCATGTGCATTCTGGCAAGAAGAACTAGTGTAATCGTAGAGGCTAATGTTTCTAATAAACATAGAATTACTTTTGCTTTCACTCTGTCCATGGGAAGAATGTGAAGAATTTGATGTCTGAGAGCTACGATTCTTTCTGCTGGAAGACGTGCTATCATCAATGAAGTGTCTAGATATGCGCCTATGAATGTAATACGTTGAAAGGGCAACAAGGCAGATTTCTGCAAATTTACTGTAATGCCCAAATGATTGCATATGTTTAATGTTAGATCCCTGACTTGCAGGAGTAGATGCTTGGTGTTGGCAGACAGGAGTCAGTCGTCTAGATAGGGAAACGCACGGAATCCTAGATGTCTCAGGTGAGCTGTGACTACTGCCATACATTTGGTGAGCTCTGAACTGATAATGGCTGGCTCCCAGCCAGAAGCGCAAGTGCCTTCTTGACGTCCTGTCCATTTTTATGTGGTAGTAAGCATCTTGAAGGTCTATCGAGCACATCCAGTTGTCTTTCATTAAAAAGGGAAATATAGACTGCAGTGTCACCATTCGGAACTTTGACTTTTTTGACAGATTTGTTTAACTTGCTTAGGTCCAATATGGGCCTCCAGTCCCCTGTTCTTTTTGGCACTAAAAAGAATCTTGAGTAAGTTCCGATTCCTATTTGGTCTGCGGGGACTTCTTGGATGACTCTTTTTTGAAGCAACTTTTGAACCTCTATAGTTGCTTGTTCCCTTAGAGTGGGTGGGACATCCGGGAGTGTTTTGGTCTTCGGGATAGGTAAACAAAAGGGGATGGCGTATTCTCTGGATATTATGTTTAGTACCCATTTGTCAATGGTGATATTTCGCCAGCTTTCTGGGTACATCGATAAATGTCCCCCGACTTCCTCCAGAGTAGAACAGTCGGGCATCCTTTCAGGAGTGCTGATAAGGTCTTCTGTGAAAGGAATCATGGTCACCTTGTTGTGCGGACCCCCTCTGCCTCTGGGGTGGCGTCTACCATTATTACCTCCCTCTCTGCCTCTGGGGAAGGTATCAGCCCGTGCATCCTGGAAAAATCTCTGGGATCTTTTAAACTACATCTTTCCGCCCTTATGATCTTTGGGATAAGGTCTTGATGGTACAGAAAAACATACTCCAATGGCAGAGTTTTTTTTTCCTTCCTGCTCGCATCAGGTTAGAGTGTCTTACTTTAGGTCCAAAGAGTGAGGAACCATCAAAGGGGTGTTAGTAAAGTTAGACTTGAAGGGCTCTGCAAAATTACACAAGCGCATCCAGGAGTGTCTCCTAAGAGAAGAGGCGACAGCAACCGACGCCGGACATAGACTTTGGAATTCTGGCTGACTGCGGGTAGCCTGCCAGCAGGATAACCCAAGAGTAATGACTGCAACAGTGAAACACAAACATCGGAAGAGCAGGCTGAGGCAGATCATAAAGATCTGCCACTGTGATGAGGGCCTGATTTCTCTTCAATCTGTCACAAATCCCTGAGAGGGCTAACTGAACAGAACTTTGTATGCATACATTAACGTCATGATACAACAATGGTAACTGATGCAGTTAGTAAGTGGGTCTATGCGCTATGCAACTTTTCTGAGATCAGGTAGTGCAAGCTGCTGCTAAATGCATACTCTAACACCTCTTCATTCAGTACTACATGGTGTCATATGTCAACCTACTTTTAGCACCAAATGCTGTTTCTTGTGTGCTATACTTTTGTAAGGTCTGAAGCGGTTTTCTTCAGAATGCAAATTATTCTTTCTATTATATGAAAGTGAATGAAAAACCTGAATTCTATAATTTGAGCCATAGTGAAAATGAAGCCTTAAAAAAGTTACAAATTAATAAGGAAATAGTCATAAGACAAGCAGACAAGGGAGGTTCTGTTGTAATATTAGATAGATGTATGTATATAGATGAAATTAATAATTTGTTAGGGGAAATTGATACATATCAAGTTTTGAATAACGTGTCAGATAAAATAATCAAAGGTATACATGAGATGTTATATGATTTACTTCTTTGTAATGTTATAGACAATGAATTGTATGCATATTTTTTGGTCAAAGAACCAGTAATCCCCAGTTTTAGGGGGTTACCAAAAATACATAAAAATCTGACAAATCCCCCTTTCAGACCTATAGTTTCTGGAAAGGGTTGGGCCACGGAACCATTATCTATTTATTTAGAGAAGAGGTGTAGACCAGTAGTTAATGAAATTAGATCTATAATAAAAGATACAGAAGATTTTTTTATATAGTTATGCTGATTATATTCATTCCAAAAACAATAAGGAAGATGACATTCTAGTAACCTTGGATGTAGCCTCTCTTTTCACGTAAATACCTAATCAGGTGGGCATGGAATATGTTAGGCTCCTACTGATAGAAAAAAATGTCCCTAGAGATCTCACTGAGATATATGATGTTACTGGAGATAGTTTTGGAGAATAATGTTTTTACATATGATAATAAGTATTTCCTACAAAAGAAAGGTGTAGCAATGGGGACACCATGTGCAAACTCCTATGCGAACTTAGTTATGGCATATTGGGAGGGCACATATGTGTTAAGAGACGCTCCGTTCAAGGAAAATATAAAATTGTACAAACGCTTTGTGGATGACGTTTTCCTTATTTGGAATGGTACCGTGGAACAACTAAATGATTTCATCCTATACATAAATGGCACGACAGATTTTTTAAGGTTTGAATATACCTTTTCATCCAATCAAATAGAGTTTTTAGATGTACACA
This sequence comes from Protopterus annectens, assembly GCF_019279795.1. Lineage (NCBI taxonomy): Eukaryota > Metazoa > Chordata > Ceratodontiformes > Protopteridae > Protopterus > Protopterus annectens. The sequence goes on along the minus strand of NC_056741.1, from coordinate 814,167,616 downwards.
TTAAAAAGGAGGGTAAAGAAATAAGCACAGATCTGTATAGGAAGCCTTGTTGGAGGAATAATTTATTACACCACAATAGTATGCATCCAAGACATATTTACCCCAACATAGTGAAAAGTCAATCCCTGAGGATATCCAGGCTAGTGACTGATGATAATAGGTATGACGAACAACAAAATATGTTGAGAAACAGTTTTATGGAGAGAGGTTATGACAGACAAGATGTAAATACCATTATCTCAGAGAATATCAGACACAGAAAGGATAAGGGGAAACCCTTTTTGTTTAGAGGCAATAGAAGTGAACAAATGGTTAATAAGAAAGAATCTAAAAATAAAACAAGTAGGTTAATTATACCATATACAAACAAAAATAGTAGAATAAAAGAGATTATAAATAATAACTGGAGAATGCTACTGGTAGATGATAAAATAAGAGAATTGGCAGGAGATAGACCAAATGTCAAATATAAGAATATGAAGTCTCTGAAAAGATTACTTTGCTATGAAGATAACAGGAAAGAGTTGGTATATTCATAAAGGAAGGGTACTTTTGCATGTAGACATTGTAACCAATGTAGCTATATGCTCAATGGGAATGAGTTCGTACACCTTGATAATGGAAGAAAGTTCACATTTGACAGATATGCTGATTGTAGATCTAGAGATTTGATCTACCTAGCTCAATGTCAACTGTGTGCATCATTTTATGTGGGAAAGGCAAACAGGACCCTAAGAGAAAGGGTTAGAGAACATGTATATGCCATAAATAAAGAAAATGAAAACAATGCTCTGGCTAAACATGTTATTACAGTAGGATCCAGACATAGCTTTAAATTTATGGCATTGGAAGTGATTTTGAAAACAGGGAGATTGGGTAACATTAGAAATTATACAGAAGAAAGAGAAAATAAATGGATAATTAGGTTAATAGCCAGCAGAGGATATGGCTTAAATGAGAAAAGTTCACTCAAGCCTTTTCTAATAGCGAAACCATATAAACATTGAATCATTCCTAGGTGTTATTCATGGAATATAACTCATTTATATATTGTGCAGACATGTGTGTATATATATATATATATATATATATATATATGTTTTTTACAATTTTTTATTATTTTTATATCATGTTACACCACACAATATATAATGTCTTTTCAAATGTTTTTATATGTTTTTTTTTTAAAGAAATGTTTTTTATATGCATATATATATATATATATATATATATGCATCTGAGGAATTTTTAAATTCATTATACACATATTCTTTATGTATATATATTCACACTTTTTGTAAACATGATACAAATGTAATAAGACGATGCATATATATTTGGAATGTAGTTTCATAGTATATTTTCATATTATATTTATAGATAGGGATTTTGTAAGTATAGTTTATATATAGAATTCATAGAATGTACATTTCATGTAGTTCTTATATGTACTTTTTTACATATGTATTTATATTTATTTATATTAATGGAATTAATTATTTAATTACTTCATTTGTTATTTATAAATATAAAATTCATATGATGTACATATTTTTATATTATTATTTTTAATATATATGTATTTTAATATGATACATAAATATATATTTTTAATGTAATATATAAACATATATTGATACAGCACTGGAAACATTCTTAGATGTTTGGAATATTTGGTTACGTAGAAGGAAGTTTTTTGCTATATAAGGCTATAAGAGTTTCCCTTAGACACATGCATTGATAATTGTTAAAGATATAATTAATTTACAATTAATTTAATTGATTGTTTAATAGTTCGCTTGTGGAGACTGGCTGATGAGTGTAAGGAAGAGTATTTAAATGCAATCAGGATATGTGTGGTATAAAGTCTGAAGAAACGTTCATCGCAACGTGAAAGTGCTTACTGTTTTATTCTGTTTTTCTGTTATTCTACAATAAAGAGTTGCCGACAAGCCGTGGAGTGCTTCTCTTGTATTTTTAATACAATGTTAGTTTTGTGACTTTTAATATAAAAATAAATGAAAAGTTGTTTTTCACATGCTCATATTTCTAACAGCAATGATTCACATTATATTGAATATAAAAAAAAAATCGCATTTCTTACATGTCAACAATTGTTCTCACATACATTAAATTTCATTTCAAATGTCACTCACACTGCTGCAACTCTTACTCTGTTTCAGTACATCTTCACTTTAACCATCGTCACCTCTGAAGCTATATGGTTACCTGTATAAACACTGGATTGGATTTAAAAGGATGACCCGTATCTCACTATGAGTGGACTTGCAAAATAGGTCTAATTCATCAGTGTCCCTCCATATGGCAAGGTAAGGATGCAATAAAGGTATTTAACACTTTCAACCTCAAGAGAGAGAGAGGAAAAGGCAAGTTTCAGTAATCAAGGTAGATTCCAAGTTGGCTTACAGCGAGCCAAAAAAAAATTTCCATATTTAAAGCATTCATTTTTCACTAGAAGTCAAGGGGTTTAGAAATCAACAGATGCTTTCACGACTGAAACATAACACACAGTGATAAGACTGAGTTTGGAGACTCGCGTTATGAAGAGGAACAAAGTCAGACATAAGCTAAGGTAACCAGACATCACGCTTAACAGAACTAGTTGTGTGCACAGACTGGGAAGACTTTCAACTATTCAGCTTAAAGGTTAGACTAATGCAGCAGATGATGTAAATGAAAGGTTGTGAGTGAAAGCGCTGGCAAAAATAAAGTTCAAAATGAATAAAAAATAAACATGAAACTGCTAGCAACTGCACTTATTTTATTTAGGTTTACCACTGATCACAACAGACCATTTGCAAGTACAGCCAGAGCAGTGTTTCCAAGCTGGCACAGGTAATAAATGTGCAAACACTATGCCAAGTACAAACAATGCAGCTACAGGCATACAAAAGTATTTTATATAGCCATCAATTATACTTTCAGCCTATGTGGAGGTCAAGTCATTTTGCAAACATTTGCAAAAGCCTAAATAAATCTTGTCAGCAAGCCTAACAAGTTGTAAATGCAGAAGAATATAATAATGTCGAAATGGTTGGGGACAAAGTGTTGAAATGCATGTGAATGGAGTTAAATCTACAGAAGGTCCTACTCATGATTTTTGTTCAGACAAGCTTGTGATTAGAGACAGAAATATTATGTTTTATTCTAAGTGTTGAAAGCAAATACTATCAGAAGCTACTTTTCAATCCCTGAATTTGCCGACTGTTGAGTTACTCACTTGACATATACTGGAGACTGGGTCAGATTTTGATAAATTGAGAGTACAAGTACAGAAAATACAGAAAACACTCCAAGCAGTGTTTTCAAAAAGCTGTTAAAGCAGATAGTTTGGGTCATGTAATGCTTGTCGGACTCTTATCAATAAAACTGTTCATACTGTACAGGAAAGGGATGATTCACAGATTTGTGCAGTTACAGGAAGTGGCATGAATGTTTCTGACGTTAACATTGCTAGAAATAACACTATGAAAAACAGATGGAGATGTGTGAATTTTGTAGGTTCAATGTGAGCGTGCATGCTTCTTTTAGGATGTTTCAAGATTTTTCGTGGAATGTTGAGTAGTAGTGAATTTACAAATTTCCATTTTTTGGTCCCTACTCCATGCCAAAAAGCAGCACCCTCCATTGCAATCTAAATAGCTCATTCATTTCCTGCTTAGCAAGAGCAGTCTCCAGTCCATTTGCTCTTAATGACCGAGATATGATTCATGGGATGGTCATCACGGCATCCATCAATACTTTTATGTTATGCTCTAATGACAATTCCCCATTTAGGGCACGACTATAGTGCTCAATGGGAGGTAAGAAATGGGCTCACAGTACAGCTGTCCACACAACAGTGTGACACAATTTGGCACTCCTCTTACAGACAGCAAAAGCTTGTATGTCCCCAACATCCTCTAGTGTTTCAACTTTCCGAGGTAAACCTAGGCAAGTGTCCAATCCCAGCCCTTCCACCAGGACAGGGCAGCTGAAACAAGTTGCTCAGCCCCCTCCCTGCTCCCAAACCATTAACCAAACTCAGGTTGTCTGGGCTGCAGTCATGGCTTCATTCCACTCGCAAATAACAGAGCTATTCTTATTTATTTCCTGATTTAGAGGACGGTATCATATTAAGATTGATAAAAAGAAATAAATTCCTACAATGGATGAACAGTGTAGCTTCAAGGACGTAAACAAATACTGAAGAAAGCAAAGTTGCACCAACACACTGCTGAAGAGATAAAATCTACTGTTTAATAAAAGGTTAAAAATCTACTGTTTAATAAAGGTTAGCATTAACCTTTATTAAACAGTAGATTTTATCTCTTCAGCAGTGTGTTGGTGTATCATATTAAGATTACTAAGGCAGGACCATTTGCCCACACAGCAAACCAGTAGCTCTTAGAAGCAGAACTAAACCGAAACTGAGAATGTATTAAAAAGTAAGAAGGCAACTGCTAATCTGGCTGAACTGAATACAGGTTCAACTACATGGCTAACATCAATGAAGCAACACAAGCTTAAAATACGTCCAGATTCTCAAGAATTAAACAGATGTTAAGGAAGCTGTTGTAACTAAAAATAAACACTAAATTATCTCTGTTCTTCATGCTAATCCAGGGCATTGTCAAATTGGGATGGATGAAGCAAGCTCAAGGTTCTGTGCATTAACACCCTTCTGATGCAAGTCTTAAAAAATTCTCTACTGGAAAGTCATAAGGCTCAAAAGCATTTCAAAGAGTAGTAGTTAAAATGATTGAAGGGCTAAGAAGTGCAGCTAACACAACTGGTGATCTTCCAAGTGTGTGGAGCAATCAAGCAACAGAATGAGTTGTAACACACTGAGTGCAGACTGAGTCAAAAGGATTCATAGGAGGTTACTGGGCTATTGGCCCTAAGGCCCTTATAAGCCTAGCCAAGAGTTTAGCCCATGTTTAGACAAATCAGCACCCAATGTCCCTGTCCAGCAGGGACATGGGTGGAATCCCAGGGGTATATTTTCTGTTTCCCATCCAGTTATCCAGGTTGTGCTTAAAAGGGGTACAGAGGTACTCTGCTTGATGTGGAAAGGGAGTCTATACCACAGATGAGGAGTCTCTGGGACACAAATCTGTCCCGCCAACAAGTCTTGTTGATGTCACAGACCAGGTTGAGGCCATGCATATGGGTTATTCGAGTGGAGATTGACTTGTGGATATGCAGCAGTCCCATCAAGGTGGGGTTCATGATCACCTTGTATGCCAGACAGAGATCACCTCTGAGGAGTCTGTATGAAACTAAGTAGAGGGATAGGACTTTATCCCATCTGTGTATGGTAGATGTTTGATGCCCAGAATTCTCCTGGTATGGAACCTCTGTGGTCTCACCAGCTACTGCAATGTGCTCTGTGAGGTACATGCTGAAAGGTGCGTTGTACTTAATAATGGGTCTTATAAGGGAACAGTACCGTGATGTTATGACCACCTTGTCCCTGGATGAGATACCTTTACTTATGAGGTGGGCCATGTAGAAGGCTTTCCTTAAAACAGAATCAACACGGTGGTCAAAAGTCAGGTTGCTATCAACCTGGGTGCCCAAATCCCTCACGACTGACTGAGTGCTTAGGACGTTGTTATTAATGTGATAATTTGTGGGGATGTCACTCTCTCCAAAGGGGATGATGATGCATTTTTTGGTATTCAGCTTGAGGCCATGTTTCTGGCACCAGTCATTTGTCTGAGTGAGACCCTCTTGGAGGATGTCCACATCACTATGGGAATTGATGACAGCACCCAGCTTGTAGTCATCTGCAAACTTGGTCAGCCATAGCCCACTGGTTTTGGCCTGCACCTCAGAAAAGTATATCCCACATAAGAGAGACCCCAAGACTGAACCCTGGGGTACGCCACTTGTTATGGATCTACTGCTTGAGGTTGCTTCCCCTATTCTGACTATGTGGCTTCTATCAGTGAGCCAATTTGCTACCCATCTGGTAACATATGGATTGATGCCTCATTAAGAGAGTTTATCTATTACGCCCGAGTGGGGAACAGTGTCAAAGGCTTTGGCCAGATCAAGGTAGGCGGTGTGTAGTCTTCCCCTCATCAATGGCTTTGGTAACTGTCTCAAAGAAGTCAACCAAATTTAGCAGACATGACCTCCCCTTGATGAAACCAAACTGTGTGGGATCAAGTGTTTGGAGGTTGCCAATGTCCTTCTTAATGAGGTTCATGATAATCCATTCTGTGGCCTTTCCAGATCAAGCTAGTTAGGCTGATAGGTCTATAATTTCCCGGATCGGTGGATGCTTCACCTTTGTGTAAAGGGATGACGGTGGCTGTCCTCTACTCAGCTGGGATGAAGCTAGTACTCAGGCTTTGGTTGAATAGGGTGCCTAATGGTGCTGCAAGTTCCTGCCCGAGTTCAAGTAGGATGCAGCCTGGGATGTTATTGGGTCCCACGGAGGCTGTATTTTTGCATTTGAGAGAGCAGTGATGACCTGTTCCCTCGACATAAGGGGAAGGGGTCAGGTACTGGGGATGTCCTGATTTACTGATGGGGAGACAGAGTGGTAAAGTTTTCGCTGACTCTGTCATCCAGCAAGTTTGCTATATCTATGGCATTTGTATATATGGTGTCCTTGACCACCAGTTCTGAACAGATCTGAGTGCTTCCTTTGAGGTTGCAGACATATGTGAAGAAGGCCTTATGATTGTCCCTAATAGATGTGGCCAATTTGGACTCGAAGTTTGCTT
>NC_056741.1:813748376-813855876 GCF_019279795.1 Protopterus annectens | reverse complement strand
GAACCCCAAAGCTTGCAGTATTTGCCATGCAGATAGAGTTTTTGTGGCCATCTGTTTGAAGTAAGTCACCAAATGAATTTGCTTTTCTGGAGTATGGAAAGCCATCTGGGCAATTGTATTCAAGCTTGCACCCAGGAATGTAATCTTTTGAGAGGGTACCAGTTGAGATTTCTTTTCATTTATGGTGTACCCTAGACAGATTAGAACTCTTTTTACAAACGTCAGATGTTTTAGAAGAATGGCCTGGTTTTCTGCCTGAATTAGACAATCGTCTAGGTATGGATATATTTGAATATTTCTTTGCCTGCAAAATGCAATTACTGGAGCCAGGCACTTTGTGAATACCCTGGGTGCAGTAGATAAGCCAAAGGGCAGTGCAGACAACTGATAATGCATGCAGCCTGCTCTGAAGCATAGGAATCTTCTGCAAGATTCCCTGATTGGGATATGCAGGTAAGCCTCTTTTAAGTCGTGAGTTGCCAACCAGGCATCCTTGCCTAGCACAGGAAGTAACTGGTGAAGAGTCAGCATCTTGAATTTTGGAATGTCCAGAAAGGTGTTTAGAGTAGACAGGTCCAGAATTGGACACCATGGTTTGTCTTTTCTGGGTACCAGGAAAAGTCTGGAATAGAAATCTTGTCCCTTTTCCTCTTCTGGTACTAGTTGAATAGCCCCCATGTTTAGGAGGGAAAATACTTGTTTCTGAGCATCTGCCCACTGATTTGGAGGCAGGTCTGGCCACCCGTTTGGAGTTGGTAGCGTGTGGAAATGAAATCTGTATCCCTGGGACACTATATTTAAAACCCATTTGTCCTGGGTTATAAGTTGCCAGTTTCTTGAATGAATAGCCAGTTTCCCCCCCAAAGGGGCGGCTAAGAGGTAAGTGCTTGGTAATTTCAGAGGGACGTCATTGAGACCATTTACCATAGGGTGGTGCCTTGTTGTTTCCAGATTTGGAAGTGGAAGCACCCCATTGCTTAGTTCTGAAAGCCCCTTGGGATTGAAACCTGGTGCTTTTGGAATGTCTGGATTTGGCCGTAGTGGCTCTGGAAGGAGCTGGAAAGGACCAATTCTTAGTAGGCCAATGCCTACTAAATCTAGGAGGTTGCAGTTGTAAGAAATCTTTCACAGTTTGCATAGATTTAGCTTTATCTTCCATCTTTTTTAGAACTTCTTCAGCCTTATTGCCAAATAGGCGGTCCTGCTGTAAAGGAGCATCCAAAAGTTTTGCTTCAACATGATTAGGCAGAGATTGCTCCTTAAGCCAAGCATGCCTTCTAAGCACAGACCCAGTAACAGCAGCCCTACAAGAGAGTCCTCTAAAGAATCAAAACCACATTGCAAAGTATGCTTGCCAACTTGTTCAGCTGAATGCAATAAATCCTGAAAATCTTTATTCTCCACACAGTCAGAAATCAACATCATTTTCTGTCTAAGCAGTCCCTGATATGCTGTTGCTATTTTAGCATATGGAATTGACAGTTTAAAGCCCTGATTACTAAGGTCGCAAAAGTATAAACCATTTTACCCCATCTATCCAATGCCCTGGAGTTTCTATCAGAAGGGGGTAGGATTTTTAGCAGTAGAAGCCTTAATGCCCTTGGGCCCTTGAGAAATGGTTTCAGGGTCCGCAACAGGATTTTTGAAAAGGAATTTGTGGGACTCAGGAACCCTGTAGTACCTGCCTGGTTTGCTAGGGGCTGGAGGCAAGGGAATCGGGAGCCACACTGGATTCCAAAAATACATCAACAACATCTAGTACAGGAGATATAGCCAAAGGCCTATGCTGTGGAAGGAGGAGGAAATCCCTAAGCCTTTTTTTTGGATTCAGAGAAATCTTGACTTTCCCAGTGGAAATGCTCCCTTAAGGTATGCAAAGTTTCCCCAAAAAAGAAATCCTCAGGCGGAGAAGCAGAGGGAATGGAATCCTCTGCATCAGAGTTCTCATAAGTAGGCATGGACAAATCCAGATCATTAGAAAAGTCAGAAGAAACAGAGTCCTGTTCAGAAGATTCATAGTCAAATTCAATCCTAGGCCTCTGGGGGGGTTGACTACCCCAGATTAGAGTAATTAAATCTTCAGCCATTTTGATAATTTGTTTTTTAGGCATAGGGGCCTGAACATGCGGCCTGGGAATCGGTTTTTTAGACATAGATCGAGATTTAGGCCTTAGCACTGAAGTTTGAGTCTGTTTAATACGCAAGTCTGTAGGCCTGAATACACCGTCAGAAGCTGGTGCCTGCGCAGCAGCTCCGGACCCATCCAAGATAGAGACATCCGCGGGTTCCATATGTGAAGCATCTCACGGCATACCGGACTCCGAATGGGTCTCAGTAGAGGCCTGTGAATCAGAAGTAGCGGGTATCAGGGGCTGTGAAAGTGCCTCACTGAGTACCGGCGAACTGGCGACTGGCTTAGGAGAAGCGTCGTCGGCAGTTTGTGACTTCAACGACCTGTCTCTGTCTTTTTCTTTGTGTTTTTTCAGTATTCTGGTAATCGGATGGCTAACAGACATCATTTCTGGATAATTAAACTGAGAACCGAAATATTTTGAAGCAAAAGTGTACAGACGATGGACAGTGCGCTGATTAAATAAAGCACAAAACCGACAGCAAGGTACGTCGTGGTCAGGGCCTACGCAAGGAATACAGTGCAAATGAAAATCCTTTGGAGGTATTTGCTTCCCACAAGTAATACAATTATTAACTTTTACTGACATCGTTAAGGAGCAAGAAAAAGTTTCCCCAATGGGGTACTTAGCTTTTAGTTGAAGACTTCGGTTCTGAAACTCGAAAACAAAAATTTCAGGAGTCGGTCGACCGGCACTTGCGAACTGCATCTGCTTCGGGCACCACGCGGCAAGAAAGACTGATGTAATGGCATCAGCTGCATGTTTTATACCCCTGACGACCTGACGTCATGGAAGAAGGGACAGCAACCGACACAGGACCCAAGACTTTGTTAATCAAGCTGACTGAGGGCAACCTGCCAGCAGATTACCCAAATGTAAAGACTGCAACAGTGAAATACGATTAACATCCTTGGCTCTAGATGATTATTACTGTTAAAGTGACACCCTGACCCCATGTGCTAAAATGGGAAAAAGCAACTATGGATGGATGAATCCATTGTTCCATATGACTTTCTTTTCTTACCCCTTTGTTCTACAGCCCATATGAGATGTAAATGCAGAAATTGAAGACAGTCTGTTGGGACTGCTCATAGATAAGCTGAAGTGAGGCCTATCTGCTCACCACAAACCAATATGTGTCAATTGGGGGGGGGGGGGCAGAAGGTTGAACCAGATGAAATTACACAACATGGATGTGTCATTATGCTAAGGACATAACTTTTGTATCCAATGTTGTCGAACTTCATCCAATTCAACACATGGGACAGATCCCAAGCTGCTGTACCTCTCTAGTATCAAGGAAGGACATTCTTAAGAAGGGTGGAACCGAAGGATGAGCAAGATCTTGACTGTTCATCCAGTTTAGAATGAGACACAAAGGTATGAACGGTTGACCATGTTGCGCAGCACAAATTTCATCAATGGAAAGCCTACTCGAAAAGGCTGTTGAAGTGGCAACTGCCTTTGTGGAATGAGATCTAAGTTTAGATTGTAGGGACAACCCCTTTTTATTATAAGCAAAGTAAATGGAAATTGATAACCATCTTGGAAGAGTAACCTTAGTGATTTGCTTTGCCTAGCTTAGGGTATTGAGAAGGCAATACATAACTGATCTAACTTTCTGAAATGTTTTCTCTATAAAGACAGAATCAGTGTTGAAGATGAACATCCACCATGTGTAAAATATATTCGCCCTTGTTTGAAAATTTGGGGAAAAACTGGTATGTTAACTGATTTAATTTTGTTTCGTATGCCACCTTAGGAAGAAAAGATGCATTACTCCTCAAGGAAACTGTCTTTGTGGAATATCAAACAGGGAGGTTTACAGGAAAGCGCTTGTAACTCTGAGGTCCATCTAACTGACTTAACAGCTATCACAAAGATTGTTTTCCAAGAAAGGAACTTCAGATCTGCTGACACTGCTGGTTCAAAAGGTAGTTGAGTCAATGCCTAGAATAGGATACTGATGTCCCAGGGAGTTACTGGATCTCTGACAGTCTTAAAATAAATGTTCCTCTCAAAAAGGCTTGAGAGAGTTTTAAACACGTTAGAGAAGTATCATTCTGACCTACATGAAAATTTGAAATTGCAGCCATTTGCACTTTGACAGTGGAAAAACTAGAGCCATTGTGGAAACGTTCAGCCAAAACCTCTAATATGGATGGGAGATGAAGGCGCTAATCCCTTCAACACAGCCCAGATAGAAAATCTCTTATATTTGCTATGATAGACCTTTTTTGTAGATTGTTTCTGAGAGGTCGATATCATCTGTAGTGATGTTGTCAGCCAGGCAACTCTGGCTAAGGTCAGAAATGGGGGACGTAAGCAGTTAACTTTATGGATTTCTGGTCTGGAGGAGGCAATCCTGATGGGTGAATCAATAGGCTTGGATACTGATCCAAAATCCATGGGGAATGCACTAGCAGAGTCCATAGAAAGGGAAACCATGTTTGCTGGGGCCAGAAAGCAGCAATGAGGATCACTGTGGCCTTGCATTTTCTTGCTTTCTATACTAATTATTTCATTAGGGAAATGCAAAAAAGGCATAAACGAGACATGGAGGCCAATTGTGAACTACATAGTCCCGCTGTGACTGTCCCTGTGGAGGGATCAGGGTAAAATACCTCCTGCACTTGTCCAAGTAGGATGCAAAAAGGTCGCAACAAGGTTGGCCCCAGCAATGGCAAATCACGCTGTTCACTGCTGAATCGAGGGACCACTCATGAGGTATTAAGATTGCCCTTCTCAACTTCTCTGCTAGTACACTGGATTTTCCTAGTATAGGCTTTGCTATCAGAAAGCAGTGTGAAGACATTGCCCATTTCTATACTCTCTTATCCCCTTTGTCAAGAGGCAATGAAAGGGCTCTTCCCTCTTTGTCGATATACCAAACTTCTGCCATATTGTCTGCCTGTATGGAAATCGCACCCTTTTGGGGAAGACATTTAAGAATGCCTGCAATGCTAGGAGGATCACATCTCCAAGACACTGATGTGAAGGTTGCCCTGTATGGGTGACCAGGTATCTTGGATTGTCCTCCCTCTGAAATAACACCCCACCCACCCTAGAAGGAAGGCATCCATGGTTACGAAGACTTGACATGAATCTGTATGGAATGACTGTCCTTACATCACAGATGGAGACTTGATCTGTCAGGAGATGCATTTTCTGCAGACCTGAGTAATGTGAATCCTTACATGCAGTGGATGGATGTTTTGAAACCAGAGGGTATATTGGAATACTCTCATGGAATTTGGCTAATGGTACTACCATCAAAACTGTAGGAGGCATAAGAATTAAGAGATGTAGAATCAGTCTTGCTGGAGAAGAGTGGTGAAGTAACTGTGGCAATGTGAGATATGCAGAGAGTACTCTGGCATGGGGAATACTGACTATCTGTATTGTGGAGTCCAGGTGGCATCTGATAAATTCTGTTGTGTAGAAATCAGGTGGCTCTTGGCCAGATTGACAGTAATTCCTAAATCTTGCATTATGTGGAACTGAAGGCCTAGGTGACAAACCCACAGATCCCTGGAGGTAGCCAGTAGGAGCCAATCAAAGAGGTATGGGAAAACTTGGATCCCTAGCAAGTGGAGATGTGCTGCAACCACTACCATTACTTAGTGAACACCCTGGAGGCTGTGGTGACACCGAAAGCAGTGCTCTGAATGGGCAATGACTGGTCCCCAGCTGGAAATGGAAAAATCCCCTGGAATGCTTCACTATCTTTACATGATGGTATGCATCCAGAAGATCTATGGAGGACATCCAATTGTCCTTCCTCAGCAGAGACAAAATTGACTGAATTGTGACTATCCAGAATTTTGTGTTTTATGAGTGGATTCAGATAACTCAGATCCAGAATGGGTCTGAAGTCCCCCAATTATCTTGGGTACTAAGAACCTCTAATAGACACTGGACTCGAACAGATCTTTGTAGACTGGCTGGATGACTCTTCTAGCATTTTGGAAACCTCTGCTGCTGTGGGTTCACAATGACTGGGTGGACCATCAGGAACTTTTTTTTTGCTGGACGAAGAAAAAAGTTGAACTGAACAGTCTCTAGTGAATTATGTTTAGCACCCATGAATTTGTAATTCTGTTTCACCAGGCTTGTAGTTGTAGGTGCTGGGACAAGCCCCCCCCCCCCCACTGCCTCCAGAGTGATGTAATCGATAAACCTTTTAGGAGTGCGCTGGTAGGGCTTCTTGGTGAATGGACTGCAAAAGTCCTGGTTGTGTGGTCCACTTCTGCCTCTAGGGTCGACAACCATTAGAGTTGCCTTCTCCCTTGCCATAAGAAGGTCTATCCCCAAGAAAATCCTAATAAAAACTCTGATTTACAGAACCACATTCTTTCCACCTCTCTGAATCAGGTTCTTTGTGGGGTGGAAAAGTGGATTCCTACTGCAGAGTTTTACCATTTTGTTGACTACTGGTTAATGTGTCCTTTACATTTAGTCCAGAAAGAGTGGAAACATCAAAAGGAGCACTAATGAAAGACATCTGGAAACCTTTTGCGAAATCACAAAGATGCATCTAGGCATGCCATCGCAGGGGGATGCCAGTGCCTGCTGCCCTAGCCATACCATCAGCTGTTAGAAAGCAATCTGATGGTTATGTTTGAAGTAGACTGATGGACAGAAATCCAGCAAGCCCATGGTCTTTTGAACATCTGCAGGTAGAATACCTGAGAGAGAGAGAGAGATATGGAGAGCTTTCTTGTCAAGTCTCTCTCAGGAATCAATTAACGTGGACCATATAGATCAAAATTCCGAGAGCAAATATCGCTTAAGCGCAAGTCTGTTTCCCAAATCTTTTAATAGTCCTAGATTCCCTGTTGGGGAGATGGACAGAGGACCTTTCCTAGGACAGTTCCTTTCTACTCACTGCTGTTACCACCATGGCATCCACAGGTGGACCTTTGCTCCAGTGCTTCCTGGCTTTCAGAGCTGCCAAAACTCTCTTTTTCTGGAGATTGGTTCTATCATGTCAGTGTCCTTCCATGTTCATTGAGTCATGAGGTCAATAAGGGAGCAAATGAGTAGTACAACTCAGGAGATGGATGGGATGGAACCGAAAGCTTCCAAGAACACAGATTTGTCTGGTGAAGGGTTATTGGTGGAACATCCCTTCAGTGTTTCATCAGTTCAAAGATCTCTGATGCCTTCAGAGGGAGAACATGGGGAACCTTCACTATCATCCAAAATCAGTGTTTTCAGTGAAAGACTCTGGTGATGAGTCTGTGTGCTTCCTTTTGCACATATGCTTTCAGTGAACCTGTGCTAGTGGTTGATCAGAAGGTTCGAAAACAGAATGGGAGCTAACATAGTAAACTGCCTTAGAAGCATGTGGAATCAACTGTCCCTGTCTGGCAGAATTATAGGAAGAGGATGACTCCAGTGGAGGTTTGTGTCAAAGCACATTCTGCTTTGGTACCGCCAAGACCCTCTTGAAAGCCTCAAAGGCCAAAGCTGCAACTGGTTCTGAAGGAGAAGAAATGCTGGCACCAACTGGCCTCAGCCCAGAGGCTGACCTCAGATCCAAGTTATTGAGTGTGGAGGCCCCAAGGAGACAGACAGCTTCAATAATTTTGATGTTAACCCCCCACAAAGCTCCAGCACCAATGTTTTTGTTCCAAGTCTTTTCCTGATCTATTCTGTCAGAGTGAAAGTGGCTCAGAATGTCGGTTCTGATGAAGGTGCCTCAGGAGCGACTCCGATCCAAGCTAGTCTGTTCCGAATGTGGACTGAACAGGAGAAAGACGTAGGGGGGGGGGGGTAGTTGGACCAGTACTTGGCACATTCAAACGTGACAGCACCCAGAGAACCCCAAGCTTGAATTATATTCTAAGAAACATCTGCATCACTTTGTTGAGGTCTTGTTAGGTTAAGCTTCTGGATGACCAGACAGAGGTAGCCATTACGGCTGGTCTCTAGTATTCCTATTCTTGAAATAACAGTGAGTGAAGTCGCAAGGTCACCAGTTCCTGAGAGAATGTTGACTGGGGAGAAGGTTGGACCCGAGAGACTGACAGATCTGATTTTCTTGGAGTCTTCGAATCTGGACCAGTCATGGGGTCTGGAGATGATTTTCTAGGCTTCTCCATTTTGTCCCTCTCTCTTGAATCAATCTTTTTTTTTTGTTCAGCCTTGTCTAGTTTTGTTGCAGGTGAAGCAGCAGAGGAAGTACGGCCTGTGGAAATAGAAGATTGTGTCTGAGGGTGGAAAAGGCCCTTGACTATTAACTTCTCTCTCTCTGGATCTGAAGTGCCCTGAAAACTAGAAGAAGCACAGGACTGACCGTTTGCATCTAGGTGATCAGTGTTCAAACAGTAGACCCTAAAAAAGTGATGGTCTTGAGGGGGACATTTGTGCCCACATTCGTTACACTTTTTGAATCCTTTCAATCTTGCATCTTACTAAATCACTAATAATAAAGAATTAAATAGGGGGAAAAAACACTTGAAAAAGGGACTAATATAGTAACGGTAGAAACCTGAGAGTTTCTGTCCTCTAACCTATATTACTCAAGTTTACAACTCTTACTAAACAAAAACACACACAAAAAAAACTACTACTCTAACCTATTGTACTACTAAGTTACAAAAAATCTCAACTACTACCTAAACTCCTAAATTTTTTTTGACACGTTTCTTAGTAGGACAGAAGAAAAAGGGCATGACATTCAGGATAAAGTATCTTCACAAAGAGCCTTTGCAGAACACTTCCGATTCCCTCAGACTGCAAATTAGATCTGTGGTACTTAGGCAAAGTGGAGGGCATTATGGGTAGGGGAACAATCAGAGGCTTGGAATAAAAAGCTTCAGAAGTGGTGCCAAGGTCAGATCCACTTGGATCTAACAACTTGTATGTTGAATCAGACAAAAATAGACAACACTGCATCTTTAGTTTATTATTTGCAATAAATTATGATAGATACGGATCTGTTCTGATATTGTGCATGGCTTTTATCACATCTACATACTTTTGTTGCTCTATTCCCTCTTTTAAATTCTTCTAACAGTGACACTTGTCATATTTGTTTTATAGTTTTCTCTTTTTGATTCTTCCATCATGGCATTATATTTCTCCCCTTCTTTTCCCTTATTACTCTATATTTATGTGGTAAGAACATCTGTTATTAGTTCAGCTGCAAAGTAACCACATCACATGAAATTCTGTTAATAGTCCTGACGACTGTATTCATCTGTTTTATTACATCTCTAATATTCTGGGTCATATTTACTTTCTCTAATCCATTTCTTTCATCAATGTTAATGTGTCCATTCATCTCTATTAAATTATGCAACTCTTCTGTTAGATGATTTTCCTCTAAACTGGGGGCACATTCTTTGCTCTCTATTTTTGGTGGGCATTCTACAGAAAGTTCCAGAAAGTCTTCCTGTGACATACCCTCTTCAGCTGTATCCTGCATCAGCTAGTGCTCCTTCATATGAAAACTCAATGCCCCATCACTCCACATCATTTACTGTGTCAGAGTTGTCACTGTTCTCCGCCTCCTTCCCTTGCTGTGCACTCCAAATGAACTTTTGTAATGACTTCCTAGTGAAGGCTCCAAAGCATTATGTGGCAAGTGTTCAGAAACTTCTCATTCCACCTGCTTCTCCTCGATTTGGGAACTCATTGCTTTATCATACTATGACATTACCAGAGTTGGATTCTCTACATTAAATCACTTATTTCTTAGATAATGCATAACTTCAATGTCTAAATTCTCCATTACTAATTCTCCCTTTCTTCCCCCATTGTTTTCTTACTTTTTGTACCGTGAAATTTTCCATACCCAGGTGCCTTTGTCTGTACTTCTCTTCAAAGATCTTTGGTGCTGCTTTTTTGTACCAATTCGTTTTTTCTCCTTTGCATAAATACTGTACCATATCAATCTTTTTTCTTTCCCACATCCATACTTCTTCAGATGTCTTCTGCTCCACTTGTTTCTCCTTAATCTGGGGATTCATTGTTGCATTATGCTGTGAAATAACCTGCATTACACTTTCTACACTAAATCTTTCACTTTGTAGGTATTCCATAACTTCAGTTTCTACTTGTTTATCTTCAACCATACTAATCGCCTGTTCTACATTCCCCCTATTTTTCCTGTATTGTGAAATGTTCCATATTTGGATGCCTTTGCCTGTATTTCTCTTCAAATATCTTTGGAACTGCTTTTTTGTATCAATTACTTTGGCTTTCTTCTTTACATAAATATTGCATCACATCAAATCTCTTTTTCTTTCCCCTGTCCATTTTTCTTTTTTTATACTTTCCAAAAAGCTCTGGGTTTTGTTCTTTATATTTTCAAACTACCTCTGTTGTTTCTTTTTCCAGGCGACCTATTTCCCCGTCTATGTAATGCTTTTCGTGGATCTGTTGTACTAATAAACATTTTTTTTTATTTGAAGCTTTTGACAGTTTTTCTTGTGCAAGTATTTTTCTTTCCTCTAATTTCTCTCTTAATATTTTGAATACCTTCTATCTGGAAATTCTGGGCTTCTTTCATAACAGTAACAATGCACAATTTCTGCCTTATTCCCGACAGTCCACTCTAACATCTTTACAGCTTTTTATTGGCCTGTAAGTTTTTGTGATTTTTGTAGACTTCTTCCTTTTACAACAAAGGGCCATCATTGAGTCTGGCATCTGTGTCTGGAGGATTCTACATTGCCATTTTGTTTCAATCCTGGCACCAGTGAGCACATCAGGACAGTTGCTTTTTTCTTCCTGGAACTTGTACACCCAGCTGTCTAATTTTTTAACCTACCTCTAAATTAATTATGCTATAGACAATACAGTCTATATATTAGAGTGGCCTTGGCCAGATTTTGTGAAAACAATGGCCAACACATGAAGGTACTCATCAAGACTTGAGAAGAGCTTCAGTTTCAGCAATATTACTCTTTCCTTGCAAATTTCATCTTCTCTCCATTTGGATAAGCTTCTTAGATGGAGAACCAACTAAAGGTTAAATGGATAAAGAGCTTGAGGGAAGGAGGCCCTTCAATAGACCTCGGAAGAAGCACAGGTTCATAGATAGGTACTAGGCCTATTGGCCCTGGGGCCTATATAAGCCTAGCCAAAAAGGTTCCCTGGCTTTCGCTACCCAAGAAAATCACTTTTCTGTGCCCGTCAAGCAGTGCCGCAGAAGTGATCCCCGGGGTGAATTTTCTATTTCGCATCCAGTCATCAAGATTTTTCTTAAAGAGGGCCAATGTGGAGCTTTGCTTGACATGAATGGGTAGCTTGTTCCAGAGTATGGGAAGTCTCTGGGACAGGAATCCATCCCTCTAGCGTGTTCTGTTTAGTGTGGTGACAAGGGTTAGGGCTCTGTAGCGTGTGGTTCGGAGAGACTGGGATTTCTTTAAGTGTAGCATGTCCAGCAGCTGTAGGTTTAACATAGCTTTGTATGTTAGGCAGAGAAAGCCTCTGAGTAGGCGATATACAAAGGAGTATAGCTGGAGTTTTTTAAGATGGTCTGCATATGGCATCCATTTGAGGCCAGTAATCCTCTTAGAGAGGTATTTCTGTGGCCTTTCCAATTGTTGTAGGTGTCTTGTGAGAGACATGCCAAACGGGGCATTGTACTCTATAATGGGTCTTATGAGGGATGAGTAGAGAGGAACAATGACCTCCTTTTTTTCTAGAGGAGAACCCTTTTGTGATGAGGTGTGCCATGTAGAAGGATTTCCCCGACTACTTTGGCGATGTGGTTATCAAAGGAGAGACTACTGCCCACCTGTGTCCAAATGTCTCATCACACTATCAGTGTTTAGTAAGATACCGCCTATGTGGCAGTTCATGGGTACTGAGTTTTTCCCAAAGGGGATGACAATGCACTTCTTGGCATTGAGCTTGAGGCCATGACTTTGACACCAAGCATGTCTCTGTGAGGCCCTTTTGTAGAATGTCTACATCATTAAGTGATTCTATTATGGCTCCCAGTTTGCAGTCATCTGTGAACTTTGTTAGCCAAAGACCTTCTGTGTTGGCCTGCACTTCAGAGAAGTAGATGCCGAACAGGAGAGGACCCAGGACCAAACCCTGTGGTACTCCACTCGTCACTGGTCTGAAGTCGGACTTGGAGTCAGCTACTTTTACTGTGTGGGTTCTGTCAGTAAGCCAGTTGGCCACCCATCTTGTGACATAGGGATTTATGCCCAGTTTAGTGAGTTTACCTATAATTCCAGAGTGGGCGATGGTACTGAAAGCCTTGGCAAGGTCAGGATAGGCTGTGTACATTACCTTGTCCTTTTCTACGGCTCTAGTGACTGCTTCAAAGTTGTCTATCAGTTTTAGCAGACATGATCTACCTTTTACAAACCCAAACTGAGTGGGGTCCAGGGTTTGGGGGTTACCTATGTCTTTGTTTATAAGCTCCATGATGATATGTTCCATGGCCTTGCAGACCAGGCTTGTCAGGCTAATTGGGCGGTAGTTTCCAGGGTCCGCGGTGGCACCCCCTTTGTGGAGTGGGATAACTGTCACTGTGCACTATTCAGTAGACACACAGCCTGAGGTGAGGCTATGACTGAACACGGTACTTAGGTGGGGTGCCAGTTCGCTCTGTAGTTCGTGCAGTACGCAGCCTGGGATGTTGTCTGGTCCCATGGATGCTGTGTTCTTGGCTTTGGAGAGTGCGGTCTTTACTTGTTTATCCATGATTACAGGGGCTTTGCATTCTTCCAGTATTAAGATGGGCCCTTTGGAGGGGGGGGGGTAAAGTTAGCACTGAACCTGCCAGGATGTTGGCAATATTGGTTGGTTCTGTATATTTAGTGCCATTGTGCTGCAGCTCAGAGCAGATTTGAGTGTTGCCATTAAGATTCTTGACATAGCTGGAGAATGCTTTGTGGCTGTCTTTGGAGTGGCGATTTTATTTTCATAACTGGCTTTGGAAGATTTTATGACGGGATCTCAGCTTCTTGTTGAGGCTGACCAGGGAGTTCCTCCAATGTTGGGATTTTACTCTTTTTTTTTTTGTAACAGCTTCTTCCTTCTGCTGTAGAGTTTGTTTATGGCAGGGGACCACCAGAATGGCTTTCTTTTTTTAGAGAATAGCATCTTCGTTCTGTTGGGGATGGCATGATCCATGCATTCATGTATGTGCTTATGCAGTGCATTTGTGTAACATTCAGCAGTCATATCTCTAGTTCCCGTCTGCATGGATGTCATGAAGTTTGCCACTTCTGTCTTAAGAAGCATGAGGTTGGCTTTGGAGTAGTTTCTGATGGCGGTTTCCTTAATAGGGGTAGGGGTGGGGGTGGGATATGGATGTCTAGGCTGATTAGCTTGTGGTCAAGATCTGACCAGCGGGGAAGTTGACCTCTGGCGTAGAACACCGGTTACCCATATTGGTAATGACCAGGTCCAGGATATTGCTGCCCCTGTTGGGGGTGTGGAGAAGCAGATCCAAGGCATTGGAATTTATGAATTCCAGAAAACGTTGGGTGAATGAGTTGGTACACGAGTAGTTTTCCCAGTTGATGGTGGGGTAGTTGAAATCAGCCATAATTAAGGTATTGGTTTCTACCTTAATATTTTCCAGTATCTTAAGAAATGAAGAGTGGGAATACTGGGGGATGGTTGGGGGGGGGGATCTGCAACAAGCTACAACCTGGATTGCTGTCTTGCTCAGTGTTAGTTACACTTGGATAATTTCAGATGCATTATGTTGAGTAACTAGCCTGGAAGTGTGGATATCCTTAATGAATAATGACACGCCTCTGCCTTTAGTGTTTCAGTCCAGGTTACGTGGCCGAAAGGTGTGGTATGAATTATAGCCTGGTAATGCAGGTGTGCTCTCTGGAGCCTTGAACCAGGTCTCTGTCACTGCACAGATGTCAATGTTGTCCATTTTAAGGAGTGCTTCGAGTGAGTGCATTTTGAGACTTAGATTTCAAGCACTGAGTAGTATTAACCTCAGAGTTTGCTTGCTTGTACATGTTATGGTGGTGAATTTAGCATTTGAACCTTGCCTAAAAAAGGCATTATAGGGGTGACAAGAGCCTTAGCCAGTGTCTGGAATCCCAGGGGCGACAGGTGTAGGCCATCTCTGGAAAAGCATCATGGTCTATCAACCATGTCGTCCCAGCATACAGATACTGGATCCCCTTAGAATGACACCAGAAGCTTAGCCAGTTGTTGAAGTCAATCATTTTGTCCTTGTACTGTGGTATAATTATGGGCGATGACAGGATGCTACTCAGGGCTAGGGTTATACCTGTCTGGGCTGCAAGATCCGAGAGCTCCTCCATGTCTCTTTTCATGTAGTGCAGGAAGGTACGTCTCAGGTCATTCACACCATCATGGACAACGACAGAGTCGTATTTGTACTTGTTGTGGAGTGACCCGAGTGCGTGCGTTATGTGGTGAATCCTGACACCCAACAGGCAGCTGACGGTAACTTTCTCCTTGTTTAGTCTGGTGAGTGGGACATCAGTGTGCCTCACTATAGACTCACCTATGACTAGTG
The DNA here is from genome assembly GCF_019279795.1 of Protopterus annectens. NCBI lineage: Eukaryota > Metazoa > Chordata > Ceratodontiformes > Protopteridae > Protopterus > Protopterus annectens. The sequence continues at coordinate 813,841,254 of NC_056741.1, read as the reverse complement.
TGTGGAGTACGTTGTTTTGCCTTATGGGCTGAGATTGAGTGGCACACTAATTTTGTTGGCTGTGTCATTTGGGTAGTGTTGGGGGGTGGTGGTTGTCTGCGTTTCAGCTTGGGAGGCATCTGTTGCTTGGGCAAATTTTTATGGAGAGGCTCTGTGAATGTTGGTGTGTGCTTTGTGTTTCTATGTGTGGGTTTAGAATGTAGTGTTGGGTGCTAGGAGGAGAGGGTTGTCGGAGTACATGAGGCAATTGCTACATTGCCCCAAGATGCCCAGAGTCATCAGGTGGACAGGAGAAAACACAGGGAGCTGACCCAGTGTTACTGGGTGCACACAAGTGCAGGTCTAAAACAGGAAATACTCCCATGCCAGCAGTATGGTGCTATCCAGGAACAAGAAAAACATGCTAGCCAGGGAGTACAGCATGTCTCAGTTTTTAATTCTGGATGAGCACTTTCGTTAATGATGTATTAACTTCTTCAGCTAAAGCAGAATACACAAAAAGTTCTTAAAGGAAGCAATGATCATGTGTTTGCCAAGCCTCTTCTGTGATCCAGTCACATGCTCAGTTTCTTGTTTGACTGTAGTGCCTTCAGGAACTGCTGCTTCTTTTCTTGTTTTAAGTTAGAAAGCATTTCCTTTAATTTATTCAAATATATGTAAGCATAACTAGTGAGTAAATAGTGAAAAAATAAACTAAAATGTGAAAAAATGTGTAGCAAATAAAAATTACAAGTAAATGGATACAGTTATTTTACAGGTGTCTTATGAGAAATACTGATGTTTAATTACTTGAAGTACTGGGGCTAGTAGTTAAACTAAAGGCTGTGATGAGATGAAAAAGTTTAAAGTTGTGCGTGTTTTGAGGAAATTAAATTACTTATCCTTTGAATGGGAATTGTATTTAAAGAACTGTGACTATTGTGCTTTATCAGAAGTTAATACTTCATTAACGAAAACGCTCATCCAGATTTAAAAACTGAGATGTGCTGTACTCCCTTGCTAACATGTTTTTCTTATTTTCAGTTTGTTTTCCCAATTGAGTGCTACCCAGAGCACATTGATCATTTGTCAGGCCCCAATACAGAATTAGTCCACCGGAGTCAGAAGGGGGAGGGTAGACCCAATGATTGGGGTGAAGCACCAGGGTCAGCTGATGCTCTGATGAGGGTGTGGCAGAAAAAAGCTCTCTAAAGCTTTTTTTGCTTCTAAGTGCTATTTTGAGGTAATTCATACCTTTGTTCTTGTTTGGGAACTCACACGCAACCTATCCAAGATAGGGAGAACTAATTTGATTTGGTTGAGACCACTGAGTATATTTCAAGAAAAAAAGGAATGACTTGAATGCTAGTCTAAGTAGCAGCAATAGCAATCACCTCTCTTACCTAAACGTGTAAAGTCAGGTCGAAATCAGTTGCTCTTGGATCAGGGTAGCTTTCCTATTATGGGTGGTGACAGATGGGGGAGACTGTACAGTATGTACTTCACACTTCATTCAGGAATGGGAGGGGACCTGTTTTCTGGACCCCTATTATATTGCCAGACCATTTCCTGCTACCTCTCCAGGCATGTTTCTTTTCAAAGGCTCATTTCTGTTTAAATTGTTTAGCCTTCGAGTGCTTGCAACAAAATACATCATTACTTGATACAATAATTTTTGCTACATTCTAGAAAATGTTTGGGTGGTGGTGGTATGTGAAAGTTGCTTCAATGACTGCATACCCATCCACTTTTCTTCCATCTCCTTAAATATGTAACAGCATCAAGTAATGTGTTGTTCAAGGGAGCAATTAACAGGAAGGTGCAGTGGTCAACATTGTCTCCTCACAGTAAGAGGTTCGCCAGTTCGATTCTCGGCTGGGGTGCCTTCTGTGTGGAGTTTGCATGTCCTCCCTGTGTTCGTGTGGGTTTCCTCTGGGTGCTCCAGGTTCCTCCCACTTTACAAAGACATGCATCTGGAGCGTTTCTCCCCAGGCCTGCACTGAAAATTGGCTCATTCCAAGTCGGATTTTCCCAGTAAACAAATGTTAAATAAATAAATAAATCTGGCACTGGTTGAATCAGATGTACTACTCTGCCTATAGGGGAGGTTATCAATAACATTTCCAGACTTCATAGCATTCTTGCCAATCTTTGAAGCAGACTGAGACACCTTTAAGAGTTGCTCTTCTCAATACTTCACCTGCTGTTTCATTACTCACAGCCTGTTTTCTTGATGCTCACTTGTGTGTTTCTGGTAATTAATAGCTGTAAACCCTGCAGACAATGTGTTGAACATACTTTTGCCCAACTACTCCAACACCTTTCTTTTCCTGTCACTGGGGAGAGTGCTGAGATGGGCTGCTGATTCTGACCCACCTACCACCACCTCACAAAACTGCATCCCCTAGCATTACAAGTAGGTCAGCTTCATGGTTCTTGTACCTGTAATTATAACTCCCTCATTGACCCTATAAAACCCATCTATTTTTAAGGGGTGGTATCTAAAATAAGGTTCAGGAAAGGTGCATTTAAACATGATCTCAAAAAACTGAACTAGAAGAACTGCTGTGGGTCTGAGGTTATCCACACTCAGTTTGAAGTACCCCAATGGGTGCTGGAAATCTCCTTGATGTCCCATTTGAACAGAGCCCTCTCAGACTTGAGAGTTTCTTCACAACAAACATCTCAGAGGGTGACCGAGGAAATGTCCGCTTCATCGTCCCTGTCTTATCCCACAGGACAACAAAACTCTCTTGCATAGGCTAGGATCCCCTTTTTCCAACTACATGCAAATCTAACTACTCCAGGGAGGGGGCTGCTCTCTAACTTAGCACAGGCCACACCTAAGAAGGTTGAGGTAGCCAAATAAGGCTTCACAAAAAGTACAGTTTTGTACCTACCATAAATGTAGATGTCCGAGAGGTATGCATCTGCAGTCCTAACAAATGGGTTGTCCTGTCTTCAGGCAGCCCTTCGGTCGGCCGGATTCCAAAGTCTGGGTCCGGCGTCGGCTGATGTCGCACTTCACCCGACGTCACAGCTGCAGTTCTTCGGGTATAAAGGTATCAGCCGACGCCATTTTCCTCAGTGTTTCTTGCCCCAGATGCCAGGTGCCCTCTAGGCAGGCTAAATTTGGATAAATGTAAAAGTTTCCAAATAACAGATAGCAAATATAATAAACATGTATGTACATATATACAAACAAATACACCATAATAGATTCCCCCAGCTAGCTAGAAGATGGGCTAATACCCTAGGAGTACCACAGAGGGGAAGGAGGGAGGGTAATCCTGACTGCAGATGCATACCTCTCGGACATCTACATTTATGGTAGGTACAAAACTGTACTATGTCCTTTAAGGATGCATCTGCAGTCCTAACAAATGGGTAGAATACCATAGCCAAACTGGGGGAGGAGGTAATAATAAGATTATGGCGTAGTTAAGATCCCTTGCAAAACAGCAGTGGCAAAACCTGCTCGGGATCTGGAGTATAAGGGTAGATTATAATGCTTGGCAAATGTATGCACGGAGCTCCAAGTAGCAGCCTCTAAAATGTCTTTGGTAGCCACTCCTCGTAAAAAAGCTGTAGTAGTGGCTGTAGCCCTTGTGGAGTGAGGTCTGATGTTGTCTGGAGTTGCCTTCCCATGGTAAGAGTAACAAAATCTAATGCAATTTCCTATCCACTTAGAGATTGTCTGTTTTGAAATTGCTTTTCCTTCCACTCCTGTTGCATATGCTACCAGTAACTGGTCAGTTTTTCTATTGCTCTTGGTTCTGTCCAGGTAGTAGCGCAATTGTCTATGTACATCCAAGGTATGTAATAGTCTTTCTCCCCTGTTCTGTGGGTTGGGGAAGAATGTAGGCAGGTGGATAGCTTGGTTTAAAGATACCCTGGAGACCACCTTTGGCATAAAAGTAGGATTAGTTCTCATGGACACTCTATCTTGATGGAAGATAAGGAAGGGCTGTACTGCCATTAATGCCTGTAATTCAGAAACCCTTCTTGCTGAAGTGATTGCAAGCAGGAAAGCAGTTTTCCATGATAGGTACTGTAATTCTGCTGTTGCTGCTGGCTCAAAAGGAGGGAGTGTCAACTTTTCTAGCACAAAGTTCAAGTCCCAAGCGGGCAATGGTGGCTTCCTTGGTGGTTTTACATTTTTAATTCCTCTCAGAAACTGCCTGAGTAGAGGATGCGAGAAGACTGGAGGATCCATGTTGTACTCTGCTGAAATAGCTGATGCATGAATCTTAATGGAAGAATAGGACAGGCCATTGTGGAAAAGTTCTGCCAAGTATTCCAGGATGTTAGCTATGTTTACCAGTGACACATTTTCTCCTTTTGCTGCACTCCAAATGAGATATCTTTTCCATTTTGCTCAATAAGTTTTCCTTGTTGAGGGTCTGCGAGCCTCCAAGATAATGACCTTAACCCTTTGAGATAAATCTGGGTTATTTTGTCTTATGCAATGTTCCAGGCAGCTAGCTGCAGCGTTTTTAGATTTGGATGCAGGGTTTTGAAGTTGTTCTGTGTTAGCAGTAAGGGAACTAGGGGCAGAGGCCATATTTGTTCCCGAGACATACTCCTCAGTAATGGGTACCAATGCTGCCTCGGCCAGTCTGGAACTATCAGGATGATCCTTGGCCGGTCTTCTTTGATCTTCAATAGCACCTTGTGCATCAAAGGAAGAGGTGGGAATGCATATGCTGTCAGGTTTTTCCAACTGAAAGATAGGGAGTCCACCTTCCAAGCAAGTGGGTGGTATGCCCTTGTGCAGAATTTTTTCAATTGGTGGTTGTGTGGGGATGCGAATAAGTCTATTTCTGGTAGTCCCCATTTCCTTGTAATGGATTTGAAGATGTCTGGATGCAGCATCCATTCGTGGGCATCCGTGGTAGTTCTGCTTAGGATGTCTGCTAGTATATTTTCTTTTCCTGGTACAAATAGTGCCTGTAGCTGTATGTTGGAGCTCAGGGCCACATTCCAGAGGTCCATTGCCATCCGGCATAGAGGGTATGAATGAGTGCCTCCCTGTTTGTTGATGTACCACATAACTGTGGTGTTGTCCGTCCTTATCAGCAATTGACCCTGTCAAAGAAACGGTCTGAATGTCTGAATTGCCAGTTTTACTGCCAGCATCTCCTTTTGATTTATGTGTAGGTTCAGCTGGTCTTGAGTCCATAAGCCTTGTATGCACTTGTCCAGCATGTGTGCCCCCCAACCGAGATCTGAGGCGTCCATGGTGATAGTCTGGCTTGGTTGAGGGCTGTGGAAGGGCAGTCCCTTGTTCAATTGACAGGCCTGAGCCCACCATTGGAATTCTTGCTTCAGGCATGGAATTATTGGAATTTGGGTTTCTAGGCTGTGCTTGTGCTGAGACCATACATTCCTTAGGTACCATTGCAACTTCCTCATATGTAGTCTGGCATGTGGAATCAATATTATGCAGGATGCCATGTAACCCAGGGCTTGCAGGACTTTCCTTGCTGTTAGCTGGTTCTGCGTTGTTAATGCCATGAAATAGAGAGGAAGGTGCTTCTGCTTTTCTGCTGTGAGGGATGCCATTTGATTCGATGTGTCCAGTTCTGCACCCAAGAAAGTTATCCTTTGGGATGGTATCAGCCTTGAATTTTTTATATTGACTGTGTATCCCAAGGCTTGTAGTAGATGAATGACCTTTTTCAAATCTTTTTCTAATTTGTTTTTGTTGTCTGCTTGTAACAGGCAGTCGTCCAGGTAAGGGTAAATTTGAATTCCCTGAAGCCTGCAATAAGCAATTACTGATGCCAGGCATTTCGTGAATACTCTGGGCGCAGTAGATAAGCCAAAGGGCAATGCTGAGAATTGATAATGCTCTGATCCTGCAAGAAATCTGAGGTATCTTCTGCAATTTGGTCGTATGGGGACGTGCAGGTATGCCTCCTTGAGATCTAGAGTTACCAGCCAAGACTCCTTGCCCAGCATGGGAAGAAGCTGCTGTAGGGTCAGCATTTTGAATTTTGGAACAATGAGATATGTGTTTAGAGCGGACAGGTCGAGAATAGGTCTCCACTGGTTTTCTTTTCTTGGCACAAGGAAAAGTCTGGAGTAAAATCCTTGCCCTTGTTCCATAGACGGTACCTTTTCTATAGCTCTCATCCTTATCAAGTGGTCTATTTGTTCTAGAGCTTTTTTCTTTTGATTTGGAGGTAGGTTTGGCATTCCTCTCTTCCTTGGTAGAGTATGGAAGCGAAACCTGTAACCTTGGTTTATTGTCTGTAAAATCCATTTGTCTCCAGTGATGTGATGCCAGTTTTCCGAAAATAAGGCTAGCTTTCCGCCTAAGGGTGCTTCTAGTTGTTCCCTGGTAGGCGGTCTCAGAGCCAAGTCACTGTGATTGTCCTGTGGAAGTGGTAGTGGCTGGATCTGTAGCAGTACTTCGCTGGTTGTTAGGCTGCCACTGACGTCCCCTGTAGGCACCTCTGGATTGACCCCTGCCTCTTGGGCGCCTATTCCTGCCTCTCTGTGCTCTGGTGGTGTCTGGAAAGGACCAATTCTTGGAAGGCCAGTTCCTACTAAACCTTGGAGGCTGGACCTGTAAGAAATCCTTGACTGTCTGGACAGATTTTGCTTTCTCTTCCACCTTCTTCAGCACCTGCTGTGCAGGGGAGCCAAACAAATTGAGCTTATCCATGGGAGCATCTAGAAGCTTTGATTTAACATGGTCTGGTAAGGACTGCTCTTTTAACCATGCATGCCTTCTGATCACTGTACCAGTCATAGCTGATCTAAAGGAAGCCTCCAGTGCATCATAGCCGCATTTTAAGGAATGATTACTGACCTGCTGAATGTTATGTACCATTTCCTGAAGAGATTTTTTGTCTAATGGTTCTGGCGAGGACAGCTTTTTAGTTAACTGATCTAACATAAATTCCTGATACTGAATCATGTGGAATTGACAGTTTAAGGCCCTAGCTGAAAGAGTAGCAGAAGTGTAAACTTTTTTACCCCATCTCTCTAAGGCCCTAGATTCCCTTTCAGAGGGGAGGGGGTTTTTGGTAGAGGTAGCTGCTACTGTCTTGGGACCCTGTGATATAGTTTCAGGATCTGCAAAAGGAGCCTTATACAAATGATAATGTGTGTCCGGAACCCTGTAGTACCTGTCGGGCTTAGCAGGGGCCGGAGGAAGTGAATCAGGAGCAGTACAAGCATCATTAAATGCATCATCCACAACAGTAGGTACTGGAGGAATGGCTATAAGCCTATGCTGTGGCAAATGCAAAAAGGTCTGAAGCCTTTTCCTAGAGTCTGAAAAATCCTGGCCCTGCCATTGAAAATGTTCCCTCATAGCATGCAAGGTTTCCCCAAAAGAAAATTCCTCAGGAGGAGAGGCAGAAGGAATGGAGCCTTCTGCATCAGAGTCCTCATAAGGAGAATAAGGGCCCTCTGGAGGGTCTGTATGTTCTGAATCATCACAGGAGTAATCTGAAGAAACTGGCTCAGGGGGCTCTGCTCTAGGCCTCTTCTCCGGAGGTGGGTGAGAGGCCCTGTCAGGGTGAGGTTGGGATCCCCGGATCAAAGAAATAAGATCGTCTGCTAAACTAAGCATTTCAGTACTAGAGCTAGGCCTGTGAGAGGGGGTCTTAGCAGGCACATTCTTGGTTGATTTTGCTGCTTTAGCCCTGGCAAAAGCCTTAATCGACATGGATGCAGGGGGCCTAGCAGCTCCACGTGCAGGAGTAGATATATCTAAAGGAATAGTATCAGATAAATCCTGTGAACCTGCAGGAGCAGGTGGGATTTCAGTATCAGATTCAGCCATGCTGGATGAGGCCTCGGTAGGAGGCAAGCTTTCGGCCGAAGGAAGGACCGAGGACTCAGTTTCAGCCGAAACCGAGACACTCGCGGTTGACTTAACCGCGGTTTTGGCCGAAACCGTGGACCGCGAGTGTCGGTCCTTTTCCTTGCGCTTTTTAATTAATTGCGAAGTCGGAGTTTCCGACGGCATGTTGCAAGCAAAAGCGGAGCCGAAAAACTCCTCAGCAAATTCCGACCGACGTCTAAGCGTCCGTCGGTTGAAAGAAGCACAGGCTAGACAAGCTGCTACGTCGTGGTCTGGGCCTAAACAAGGTAGGCAGTAAGAGTGGAAATCTTTATGAGGTATTTGTTTCCCACAAGTTAAACAGTTATTCACTTTTTCTGACATCGGCTGAGGCAAGAAAGAGTCCCCAACGGGGTACTTAGCTTTTTAGAAGTCTTCGGTAGTATTAATCTCTGGTTCTGACCGACCGACACTTGCAAACAGCTTCTGCTTCGGGCGCCACGCGGCAAGAAAGACTGAGGAAAATGGCATCGGCTGATACCTTTATACCCGAAGAACTGCAGCTGTGACGTCGGGTGAAGTGCGACATCAGCCGACGCCGGACCCAGACTTTGGAATCCGGCCGACCGAAGGGCTGCCTGAGGACATGACAACCCATTTGTTAGGAATGCAGATGCATCCTTGAAGGACATCCACCAGATACTCCCCTGCACACTTTCCATGACTGAAACAGGCACACACACCATCAGGCATTGGACGGCCATGTATCTGCTGTTTAGACATCTGTAACTGTGTGTTTGACCCCCATTGAGGGAAGCAATATTTGGGGGGTACTGCCAGGAGTTTGTTCAATCAAAGCTGTTAGGATATCCTAGGTGAAGAACTACCCTGAAAGTTGAAGGAATTCACTCTTGAATGATGGCAGCTGTGGATGCCTGGAAACCAAAGTCCTGTAGTAGTAAAGAATTGCCGTTTTCGAGGCTTGGCTCACCAGTGAAGCAAATTCTACTCTCTTCCTCCAAAAGGGCTACACAGAGAGATGGAAACCAATGGCACTGGATATTGTGGTAGGTTATGGGGCTCATTTGGATCGACACTTCCAGGTTCCTGTCAGTATTGTAAAAGTCTCTACGGCTTAATGTTTCTTAGCTGTCAAGTACTTAACCACTAGTTTTCAGTCTTCTCCATTTTCTTGTGTAAGCACTTCTCCTTCACAGTCGTTTCTCCTTAATCTGCCAGAAGGGGGCTGCCCGACTGTGGGAGGAAGGCCAAATACGGTGGTTTGACACAGAGAGCCTGAAGTTCAGAGACTCTTTTAGCTGAAGTAATGGCCACCAGAAAGGCCGTTTTCCAAGAGAGGTATTTGAGATCAACCGTGGCCGCCGGCTCGAAAGGGGGGCTTGTCAAGGCCTGTAGAACAAAAGATAAATCCCATGGGGGTACTACCTCCCTGACAGGAGGTCTGAGGAGGAAGGTACCCTGAAGGAAAGCTTTACAGAGCTTGGAGGTAATAAGAGGGCCAGACTCATGCCCTACGTGATAGTGTGAAATCGCTGCTAGTTGTACCTTGACTGTAGAACAGCTAGCCCCCTGATGAAAAAGGGTAGTTAGAAAATCCAAAACCGATGTTAAAGGTGCCGTAAAAGGATCTAACTGACGGTGCTCAGACTAGATAGAAAAGCGTTTCCACTTACTCCGATAGACCTTTCTGGTGGATGGCTTGTATGCTGCTACTAGAATGGCTTTGACTGGTGAGGAAATTCTGGGAGTCCTTATCAGGAGTGGAACTGGAGCAACCAAGCCGTCAGCTTGAGGTTGACCAGGTTGGGGGTCGGAAGACCGAGAGGGTGAGTAATGAGATCCGTAAGGGGATCCAGAATCCAGGGCGGATGAATCAGGTGAGACCATAGGTACAGGAACCACGTCTGACGAGGCCAGAATGGGGCAATGAGGATCATCTTGCTCCCCAACCGACTGGCTTTCTGTAAACGTTTTAGCATCAGGGGCAGTGGAGGGTAAGCGTAAAGAAGACCGGGAGGCCAAGCATGTACTAGAGAGTCTCTCGGGGACTCCCCCAGAGGGGGGATTAGAGCAAAGTAACTGTTGCATTTGGTATTTGAGGGAGAGGCAAAAAGATCGCAACAGGGTTGCCCCCATTGGGCAAATATTCGCTCTGCTACTAGAGGATTGAGAGACCATTCGTATGGGGTCAGGATTGTACGACTGAGCCTGTCTGCTAGGATGTTGGACCGTCCCGGAATGTGCGTTGCAATGAGAAAGCGGTTGGTGGATATCGCCCATTCCCACACTCTCATGGCCTCGCGACAAAGAGGATAAGACTTGGTTCCCCCGTTTGTTGATGTACCAGACCACTGGCATGTTGTCCGTTTGTACTGCAATCGTCCCAATCGGAAGAAGGTCGTGAAGTGCCTGCAACGTCAAAAGCACCGCCCTCATCCCTAGGACATTGATATGCAAGGAGGTCTCTATGTCGTTCCACGTGCCTTGGACCGTTCTGCCTGAATAATGCCCCCCCCCCACCCCAGGCGAGAAGCATCTGTGATCACTGTGGCAATTGGGAGGCGGCATAGAGAATGGGCATCCCGTGTGGAGGCTCGGGGACTGGAGCCACCACATGAGCGACCTTCTGCAAGTCCTGTTTAGGGGAATGGGATGGTACAGGGGGTTGCGAGACAGGGACCATTGCACCTGAAGGGTCCACTGCAGGACCCTCATATTCAGATGGGCCAAGGGCAGCAGAGAAATAGCTGCCGCCATGGACCCTAGAGCCCTCAGGACTAATTCCACCGGTGGAGCTTGAAGTTGGAGGATGGCCTGTACATGCAACCTCAGGTTCTGAAGCCGATCTGAAGTCAGGAAAGCAAGCATTAGTCTGGAATCCAGTCTCGCCCCTATGAAATCTATTACCTCTGTAGGAGCCAGAGAGGATTTGGCCATGTTGACCGTCAATTCTAGACATGGAGCAAGATTGAGGAAGTAATCCATGCATGAACAGAGCAGATGCCTTGTTGGGGCGGTAAGGAGCCAGTCGTCCAGGTACGGAAAGACCTGAATTCCCTGCAGCCTCAGGTGGGCCGCTATTGCCGCTAAGACTTTGGTGAACACCCTGGGGGCTGAGGTGAGACCGAAGGGGAGGGCCCTGAACTGAAAGTGACTGGCTCCCAGCCAGAAGTGGAGAAACCGCCTGGAGCATCTGTCCACTAGAATGTGATAGTACGCATCCTTGAGGTCTATCGAGCACATCAAATCGTTCTCCCGTAACAGGGGGAGAATAGATTGCAGCGTGACCATCCAAAACTTTTCTTTGGGTACTGCCAGGTTCAAGAGAGAGAGGTCGAGGATGGGCCTCAAGTCTCCCGTCTTTTTTGGCACCAGAAAGAACCTGGAGTAAAACCCTGATCTGAGCTGATCTGGGGGGACGGGTTGGATGGCTCTTTTTTGTAAAAGCTGCTGAATTTCTGTAGCAGCCGCCTCCCTCTGATTGGGTGGTACGTCGAGGAGGCTTCTGGTTTTGGGGGTTACAATAAAGGGAATTTGGTAACCTCTGGATATGATGCAAAGCACCCAGCGATCTGTTGTTATGGACTCCCACATTGCTAGGTGCCTCGAAAAACGCCCCCCCCCCCCGACTGCCTCCAGAGTGGAGCAGCCAGGCAACCCCTCAGGGGTTCTGCGTGGGCCTCTCAGAGAAGGGTTCTCTGGACCCAAATTTCCTGGGACCCCCTCTGCCTCTAGGGTGGCGTCCTCCCTGTCCTCCTCTGCCACGAGAGGACTGGTTATCCGGAGCAGACTGAGATTGATGGGATTTCCGGAACCACATCTTCTTCTGACCTTTTTGGTTCTTGGAAAAGGACCTCTGGGGAGCAGAGAAGCGGACTCTGATGGCAGACATGTTCCCGTCTTTCTCGCTCTGGACTAAAGTGTCGCGAACGGTTTTGCTAAACAGAGCAGAACCATCAAAGGGAGCATTCGCGAATGACGCCTTAAAGGGTTCCGAGAAGTCACAATGTCTGAGCCAGGCTTGTCGCCTCATGACCAGGCCGACTCCACCACCTCTAGTGGCTCCCTCAGAGGCGTGAGACAAAAGCCGCATAGAGGTGTTAGAAATGGACCGTAGAGTGGACATTCGGGAGGAGGACAGTTGTTTGTCCCCTTCCGACATGGACTCTGGGAGGGAGGCAGCGTATTCTTTTATTAGATCCCGCTGCATCCGGATGACATGTGCCATATAGTTCAGCGCCCTCATCGAGAAGGTTGCTGAACTGAAAGCCCGTTTCCCAAGGCGGTCCACCGCACGAGACTCCTTGCTCGGTGGGTGGACCGTGGGGCTCTCCTGAGCCAACTCTCTCTTGGTGGCCGCCGCCACCAACATGGCATCCACAGGGGGACCTCTGTTCCAATGGGTTCTCTCTGCTGGGGCACTCAAGATCCTGTCCGGGCACTTGGGGACTGGCTCTAGTGTGTCCAGCTCCCTCCAAGCCCTGGTGGTGATAAGGTCCACCAGGGGGTCGGGGGGGATGACACCCAAGAGGTAGATGACCCTGCTTCAAACGCCTCTAGGAATACGGACTCATCGGAGGAAGACTTGGGGGCAGACCAACCCCCCCCCGATCCTAAACATTTCCATGATGTCTCCAAAGGAGACATCCTCGGGGGGTGACCTTGGGGAGCCTTCCCCTTCATCTAAATCCGTATCTTCCGTAAGGGACTCAGGGGAGTCCACGTGCCTCCTCTTACACTTAGACTTGTGAGGAACCTCCTCGGGGGGGCTGTCCGAGGAAGTCTCACCAGCAATTTCATGTTCCGAAGGAACACCCCGAGGCGCTGAAGCAGGCTGCCCCAAAGGCCGGGTGATGGGAGCCTGGACCAGCTGAGAGGGAGTGCAGGGGGGAGCCGTAGCCAGGACCGGAGGCCTGGATGCACTCAACAGTGCCCTCTCCACTGCAGCAAAAGCCGAGGGGGAGCCGCTCTCGATCGGATCAGAGTGTCGACTCCCACCCGGATCCGAAGCGGGGACCAGACCCGGGGCCGAGACCATCGGATCCGAAAGACCCGCGTGCTCCGACAGGGACGGAGCCAAAGGCACACCGAATACCTCGGATCTGAAGCTTGGCCCGCGGCTCCGAGAGGTCGGATCCGACAAACTCGAGGGAACAGTCGGAGCCGAAGTGCCCAGCACCGTCGGCTCTGACCCACCCCCGGATCCAACGCGGCTCGGCTCCGAATGCGCCAAACCCGGAAAACGGGTCAGAGAAGGAGCAATTGGAGCAAAGAATGGGGTCGAGCTCCCCCCTGGAGGGGGGGGGGGAGGCAAGAGCACTCCCATCTGCAGCTGGGCCTGGATGAACCTCCTCATCATCCGGTCCATGTCTGCATCTGACATGCTGTAAGTGGACATCGAAGAGGCCGAGGCAGGCCTGGAGTGCCGCCTTGATGACCTCGATGAGGACCGGGTCACCCCCTCCTCGGGTCCCGGTGAGAAGTAAGGGGATCGGATCCGAGGAGGAGGCAATCCATAAGCCCTGCAGGGAGAAGCCCGTTTGCCGGGTGGGGCCGAGGAGTTCTCAGCCTGCCGCTTACGGTGCTTCTCTCTCCGCTTGTCTTTCTTGGCCTCCCTCACCTCCGGAGCCGAAGCGGGTGGTTGAGTCCCGACCGGAGGGAGGGAGGCAGGAGTGGCCGCCACCGAAGGCTGGATAGCAGCTACAGAAGTACCGGAGGCCGGAGCCGGATCTGGGGGCAAAAGGCCCGCCAGAATCAGCTTCGACCTCCGGTCCTTAAGTGCCCTGGGGTTGAATGCTGCGCAGATCGCGCATCCAGAGGAGAGGTGTTCAACCCCAAGGCACCTAACGCACCGAGTGTGGCCATCCACCGGTGAAACCTTATGGCCACACTCAGTGCACTTAGAAAAAATGGCTTTAGGGGCCTCTGACATTTTTAAATAAAGGAAAAACACACTCACTAGGCCACTACACACACCACACACACACACTACGACCAGCGAGGAAGGGAGGAGAAAAAGGACCACAAAAATAAATTTAGTTAGATAAAAAAGGGCTATAGGGGTACCTAACCAATCACTCTTACTCACAACAAAAGAAAATGGAAATTTTTTCCTCACAAAGTTTCAATAAACCAGGAGCTCAGGAACCTAGCTTGTAGCTTGAAGCGCGGCAAACTAGATCTGAGGTCAGTCAGGGTTGGCAGGGGATTATGGGTAAAGGGAGGAGCTAGGAGCTCGGATCTATGCTGTGGTAGAAGTTGCCGGCTCGGATCCGAGATCGGATCCGTATCCCAAAGGTTGCTGACAAATGAAGTGCCTACTTCAGATCTGGGTATTTCCACTCCAACTAAAATTCCTGTCTGAAGCAGACATCGGATCAGCCACAGAAGCATATAAAAGGGTTGCCTCATATTGGCCTCCAAGCCTGTAGGCAATGGACAGTCTGAGGACTCCCAACAGACACAGCAAAGATGCCTGGGTTAGACTGGACAGCTGAAGCCTTGAGTTTATACTACTACTTTGGTAATGGCTGGATATCAGGGTGGGGAGGCTCAGGTGATACTGTACCATACACATGCTCTTTAAGCCTTTGACTTTCTAAGTGTGTCTTCAAGGAAGCAGACAGCTGCAGAAGGTCTTTTGGACAAAACTGAAACTCTCTGTATTTACGTTAAACACCAAGGTAAAGCAAACACTTTACACAATGATCTGTGTGTGGAATTTGCCTGCAACACTCAGATTTCTCCCTCTTGGATGACAAGTACAATAATTAAAACAAACAATAAGAAAAATAAGTGTCCCCAGCAGGGTCTACATTTGCCCACTGAATAGGTAGCTGTATTAATCATACTTATCACAGAAGAAAGAAAAAGCGAAATTATACTTTTGGGTTGGCGGCAAAGTTGTTCTGAGGTAATCTGCGCTTGTACAATTCTTATGTGCCTAATGACATTGGGCTTAGGTCATGTGAAGATACTGCGACAGGAATGTGCCCAGCTTTGGTGTGCTGGTCAGACAGATAGTTACCCTTAGGAAGATGTACCATCAGTTAGTAATATCGCAATAGTGACCTTGGAAGGACATAAGGTGTTATAATTTTTTTCTGCACATTTTACCTTGGGAAAACACATCTCTACCAAGAAAGATGTTATGATGATAATGACCTTTTATACTACCAAGGACCATGTGCTGGAAAGTGGATGCTTCCCTGGAGGAGGGAAGAGCTTTGAAAGACTGGCTGGCTTTGGACACCTACATGGCAGGATGTCCCAAGGGTGTGGACTGCAACAGTGAATATTACAATTAACATCATAGTGTACAGGACTGTGTTCACTACCATTACTGGGCTTTACGATGGGGAAATATTTCCTGCTCTCTTCTAAATGAACAGACAGAAATCAAACCCATGGTCTTATTCTGAATGAAAATCTTTACAGGCTTATTGACAGGAGTCAATCATGTCCTAAGACTCTACAGAGATAGCTTGACATTTAAAAAGCCCTTTCCAGGAAAAGGTCTAAGACCTCTAAGACTTGATCATCCATGACCATGCAAGCTCCCCACTGTCCTTTTGAGAAGGCTCTTTGAGATGAGGCAAACTCAAAGATCTATTTAAGAGAAGTGTGTATCTGAATCCTCCAAATCCTCTTCTTAAGGCAAGAAAAGGTGGTCAGACCAAATAACAGTGCTCAGAATTGATGGTGACTGGTTCCCAGTTGGAAGTGGAGACACCTTCTGGATGCTTTGGCAGATTTTTATGTGGAGAAAAGTATCTTGAAGGTCGACAGAGCCGATCTTAAAACATGGAAGTACAGTTTTCATTGTGACCATCCAGAACTTGGTATTTTTCACATAATTATTTGGTTCACTTAAGAATAAAATGGGTCTTAGGGCCTTTGATTTCTTGGGAACTAAAAATATGAAACGGATACTGGAACCTCTCTGGTCTGGTGGGACCCTTTAGATGGTTCTTCTGTCAGGGTGGCACATCTGGGAAGGAGCAGGGACAAACATTTAAATGG
The DNA here is from genome assembly GCF_019279795.1 of Protopterus annectens. Lineage (NCBI taxonomy): Eukaryota > Metazoa > Chordata > Ceratodontiformes > Protopteridae > Protopterus > Protopterus annectens. Next base: position 813,825,431 of record NC_056741.1, on the reverse strand, counting down.
AATTATGTAGCCTTTGGATATTATGCTCCTCACCTATAAGCTCCATGTGATAGCCACCCACAAGTTTAAGCGAAGAGATGGTCAACCTCCAAGTGCATCCAGAGAGGACCATTTGGGTACGCCATCAATGAACATGAAATGACTTCCTTAAGAACTTTGGAATCCCTGATTTTGCATATTCCATCTGGCCCTGGGTTGGCATCCTTTTAGAGAGGCCCAACATGCCACAGTTGTCTGTCTAACTAGGTGAAGGGAAAATGCTGCGACTTTTTAAACCAGAGGGATCTGGTACCCTTCTGGCTCCTAAAAAGGACATTTGAGGGGCTTCAAATTGCAGTCCTAAAGCAGAGAGCACTTTCTCTTCTGATTCACTTTTCAAAAGTTTCTCTCTAATTTCTGATTCAAGAAGATAAGCTCCATCATAAGAGGCATTACTAAAGGACACCAAAAAGTGACTACTGGCAGATTTTCTGCATGACTGGTCTAGGATGATGATAGTCTCAAAACAAGGCAGGCCCACTACTGGAGAAGTAGGCAATACAGTTGGAGCCACAGCCTCCTCTAACAACTCAGTTCTTGGAACTTTTACAGGAAGGGACAGGACTGGTAAAGCATTGTCCAGACTTTTTCTCATCTTTCCCTTGTCCCACTTGTCTTCCCTCTGGCTCTTCCTAGTCCTGTGAAGAAAGCAAAAGTTCTTTCAGTATTAGTTTATTTTTATACTCTTATAAAGAGCATCAGCTGAAAGCCTAACAAATGTCTTAAGAGGTGATGAAGTGCTCCAGTCACTGGCATACTTTATAAGACTTGTGAATATCCACAGGGTGGGATTTTGTGGCTGCAATGGGCACACTTTCTGAAGCCTACTTCCTTGTCCATATTAAGTCTAACAGTTAATATCAGTTTACAAAAAGGAAATTTCTGCAGTCTCACTGTTAAATTGAAAGAATCAACAGCATACTGCATGGAAAAGTAGGGCTGACAAAAACTAAGCCTGACATGCTTAGCTGGAAGTGAGGGAAAAGACATTTTTTTTTTAATGTAAACATACGAGAGAGACAGAGATGGAAGAAAAGAAATTAACAGGAACTATTGAACAAACACTGAAGTACAACTGTGTCACATTTATCATAATTGCAGATGGTCGAGTAGTTCAATGTTGCAGTACATTCTTGGGTCTTCCTGCCATGCAGAAACTCTTAACCTTCTCAATTTCCAGAGTCTTTACAGCACACCCTAGCTGACGGATGTCTGAGGACCAGCATCTGGACATTCAGGTATAAGAAAGTTGTTCATCAACGCCATCTTCAGGTATTTCTAGGCAGTGTAATGCCAGAGGACAGCATACCCTCCCAGTATGGCTAAGTTAGGAAGGCACAAGCAGGGAGGACAGGGGATGATGAAGGATCTATCGGTGTCCCAACTCTCCCATGCACCCACAAGAGGGTAAAGGAAAGGGTCAACAGATACAAGGGTCAGAGGGTGGAGAAGTGTACTGCAACAATGATAAACTCAAACATCTACAATTCTGTTAAGTGTGACATAACTGTACTATGTTCTTTCTAGTCAACGTTACAGTGGGAGGACTCTTCAAATCTAGTGGAAGGGTGGTAGGAGAAAGTGTTGGCCCTTAAGAAATAAGGTTTTGGAGGACAGCTGCAGCAAACCCTGTTCTATCTCTTGGGGTGATACCTAAATGGTACTGTTTTGTAAAGGTGTGCACTGACTTCCAAGTGGCAGTGTCTAAGATGGCCTGTGTAGGAAATCATTTGAGGAAGGCAGTGGTAACTGCTTTGTGCCTGTTGAAATATGGGCTTTAACATGACTCTTCTATTGTGAGTGCAACAGAACCTAATGAAACCGGCTATCCATTTGGATATGGTTTGTTTGGAGTCAAGTTTGCCCTCCTTTCCCTCTGCAAAAGCTGCCAACAGTTGCTCTGCTCTGTTTGTGCTTTTTGTCCTACCTAAGTAGTACCTGATTTGTCTGTGTACATCCAGGGAATGAAGGATTTGCTCTACTTAGCTCTGAAGGTTTGGAAAGAAAACTGGCAGGTAGATGACAGACTGGTTTAGAGAAAGTTATGATACCACCTTAGGCATGAAAGCTGGATTATTTCTAAGGGTTACCCTATCACTGTGAAAGGCTCTTTGTATATAATGGCTTGTAGCTCAGAGATCCTCCTTGCTAAAGTTATGACAATTAGTAAGGTGGTCTTCCAAGTCAGCATTTTAATGGTGCAGATGCATCATTAAAATGCAATCCAGGTAGGAACCAGATTTCTTCTGGGTGACCTAAAAGGAATAGTCCCTTTAAGAAATAGCTTCAGGTGGGAATGAGTGCAAATGGGAGAGGAATGGGGTAAGCAACCTGAGATGGTAGAAGCATGCTCAATGTTAGAATAAAAAAGGCCTTGGCTGAACACCTACTTCAGGCAGACATCAGTTCAGTCCTGCTATACCTTTCAGGTCTGTTCAGCTAGGGCCTTTCTTATTCTAACATTAAGGAGCATGCTTAGTTGGCGGCTATTCTTCTACGTAGTTACTGCCTTTGAGTGTTGCATAAGAGATGAGCCGCATGGACGAGTTTACTACCAAATTAAGAGTCGCCAGCTGGGAGGCAACCTTAGCCTGGGCCCCTGCAGCTGATGGATCTTGAAGGGTATCTCCTAGCTCTTTAAGGAGATCTCTTTGAAGGTGGGTAAAGTGTCACAAGTAGTTCAGCGACCTCATGGAGAAGGTCGCTGAGGAAAACATCCGCTTCCCATATCTGTCCATCGTCCTAGATTCCTTATTAGGGGGATGGACAGACAAAGAAGTTTCAGCCAACTCCTTTTTTGCGGCCGCTGCTACCACCATGGCATCAACGGGAACATCCTTCTTCAGAAATTGCTTGTCTTGTGGTGCAGTAATAAATTTTGTGGGTCTTCAGGGGGGTTGGTTCCATTGCGTCTGGGGCTGACCACACCTTCCGAGCCACCACAGACATCAGTGGATCGAAAGGCGGAGATACCCAGGAGGTGGAGGGTCGGGAACCAAACGCGTCCAGGAATACAGACTCATCCTCGGAAGGGTTAAGGGTAGTCCAGTTACCCCTCTGCCCAAGTATCTCAAGGATGTCTGAGAAAGAGACGTCCTCAGAGGGGGATCTCGGGGACCCTTCCGAATCCTCTAAGTCAGCATCTGAAGTGACAGACTCAGGGGAGTCAACATGCTTCCTCTTGCATTTCCTCTTTCGAGGGGACTCCTCTGAATGATCAGGGGAGGCCTCGGAAGAGGAAGATACACCCAATGGGGTGCCCTGGAGCATTTGTTCCCCATGCTTGGGGTCTGGAGGAGGGGCAGAGGCAGACACAGGCACCATGGGGGGAGGAGCCGATGAGGCTGACCGTGGGGTTGACTCAGAGGCCCGCACACTCCTCATGACCTCGAAGGAGCCCCTTCCCGATATCGGAGAAGGTTCCGGCTCCGAAGAGACCGGGATCCTTCCCGGCACCGAGAGAGATGGCTCTGAGGCCGATGTAGGAGCCAAACAAACCTGCGCCGAAGCTCCAAGAGGGAGAACGGGGTCGGGCAAGGGTCCGATGCCACTCGCCCCCTCAGAGCAGACGAGGGAGTCCTGGCGCCCAGATCCCTCCAAGGACGGCACCATGGAGGAGATGGTACAGTTTTTTACCTACCATAAATGTAGATGTTCGAGTGCTAATACAGCTGCAATCATAACAGATGGGTTCTCCTGCTGTCAGGCGGGTCCTCGGTCGGCCGAATTCCAAAGTCTAGGTCCGGCGTCGGTTGTCATCGCTTCTTCCCTGACGTCAGTGCGACAGGGGTATAAAGGAACCAGCCGACGCCATTTTCTTCAGTTTTTCTTGCCCCAGATGTCAGGTGCCCCCAGAAGGAAGGCAATACATAAATTTGTCTAATAAAGCAATGCAATATAATCAAAATACAGTAGTTGCAAGCAAATACACCATAACTGAATACCCCAATCAGGTTGTATGAGGATGTGTTAGCCTATAGGCCTGTCCCAAGAGGGGAAGGAGGGAGGGAAACCTGGACTGCAGCTGTATTAGCACTCGAACATCTACATTTATGGTAGGTACAAAACTGTACTATGTTCATCATGCATACAGCTGCAGTCATAACAGATGGGTAGAATCCCAAAGCTAAGAAAGGGGTGGTAGGCACTAGGTGGAACTAGGAGGAGCCAGGATGCCCTGCAAGACTGCAATGGCAAAGTCTGCTCTAGTTTTGGAGTATAATGGTAGGTGGTAGTGCTTGGAGAAGGTATGCACAGAACTCCAAGTGGCTGCTTCCAAAATATCTTTGGTAGGAACTCCTCTGAGGAAAGCTGCAGAGGTAGCTGTGGCCCTTGTGGAGTGAGATCTGATGCCTGTAGGTACAGTTTTGCCATGAAAAGAATAGCAAAAGCGTATGCAGTGGGCTATCCATTTTGAGATTGTCTGTTCGGAAATTGGCTTTCCTTGAGCTCCAACAGCATAGGACACAAAGAGCTGTTCTGATTTTCTGAAAGGCTTTGTTCTGTCCAAATAATAACGCAGTTGTCTGTGGATGTCAAAGGAATGTAGTAATCTCTCCCCTTTGTTTTGAGGATTAGGATAAAAGGTAGGTAAGTATATGGCCTGATTCAAAGCTACCCTGGATACCACTTTAGGCATAAAGGACGGGTTGGTTCGTAAGGAAACTCTGTCCTGATGGAAGATGATAAAAGGCTGCACAGCCATGAGAGCTTGTAGTTCTGAAACTCTACGAGCTGAGGTAATAGCCAGAAGGAAAGCCGTTTTCCAGGACAAATATTGCAAATCTGATGAGGCAGCTGGCTCAAAGGGAGGCAAGGTCAGTTTTTCCAGAATTAAATTGAGATCCCAAGCAGGTATTGGTTGTTTCCTTGGGGGTCTTAGATTCTTAGCCCCTCTGAGGAACTGTCTTAAGAGAGGGTGAGAGAATAAGGGTGGACCAGTGTTGTATTCTGCAGAAATGGCTGAGGCATGGATTTTGATGGAGGAGAATGAAAGTCCACTGCTTAGCAGCTCAGCTAGATACTGCAGTATTTGAGGTAAATTCAATTTTCCAGGATCCTGGCCCTTTTTCTCATTCCAGACACAAAACCGTTTACATTTTGCAGAGTAAGCTTTTCTAGTTGACGGCCTTCTGGCCTCCAAAATGACATCCTGCACCTCCTTGGAGAGTTGGGTCTGTTGTGATGCTAAGGAATCTTCCATGCGGCTAGATTGAGTGTTTTTAGATGGCTGTGAAGAGTTTTGAAGCTGTGCTGAGTTAGGAGAAGAGGCATTAGAGGCAGGGTCCATGGTGAGGATTGCGTCAGGCTCCTCAGGAGTGGGTACCAGTGTTGTCTTGGCCAGTCTGGAGCAATGAGAATCATCTTTGGTCTGTCTGCTCTGGTTTTCAATAGAACTTTGGGCAGCAGAGGAAGAGGTGGGAAGGCATAAACTGTCATTGATGTCCAACTGAAAGAGAAAGCGTCCACTCTCCAGGCCTTTGGATGGAAAATCCTTGAGCAGAATTTTGTCGATTGGTGATTTTTGTGGGAGGCAAAGAGATCTATGTCTGGCCTTCCCCATGCTTGGATTATTTCTGTAAAAACTTTTGGATGCAACTTCCATTCGTGTGGATCTGTCATATTTCTGCTTAGGTTGTCTGCCAGCGTATTTTCCTTGCCTGGCAAGTACTGTGCATGTAGTTCGATTTGTAAGTCCATGGCCATGTTCCAAAGTGACATGGCCAGTCTGCATAGGGGGTATGAATGTGTTCCTCCCTGTTTGTTTATGTACCACATAACTGTGGTGTTGTCCGTTCTTATCAATAGTTGACCTGGTTGCAGAAGGTCCTTGAAAGCTATAATAGCATTTATTACTGCTAGCATTTCCTTTTGATTGATGTGAAGGTGCTTTTCTTTTTGGGACCATTTGCCCTGAATGCACCGATCTGTCATGTGCGCCCCTCAGGCGTAGTCCGAGGCGTCTGTTGTGATGACTTGATTTGCTTGAGGCTTGCTGAATGGAAGACCTGCGTTTGTTTGGCATGCTTGAGCCCACCACAGAAATTCCTTTTGTAGGCATGGAATTAGTGGTATTATTGTTTCCAAACTGTGGCTGTGTTGAGACCATAAGTTTTTCAGATACCATTGAAGTTTCCTCATATGCAGCTTTGCACATGGGATTAGTAAGATGCAAGATGCCATGAATCCCAGAGCCTGCAGGATTTTCCTTGCAGTCAGCCTGGTGCAATTTGCTAGTGCTCTGAAGTATTGGGTTAGTTGCCCCTGCTTCTCTGGCGTGAGGTAGGCCATCTGGGTGTTTGTGTCCAAGCTGACACCCAGGAAAATTATCTTCCGAGAGGGTATTAGCCTTGATTTCTTTTTGTTGACTGTGTATCCCAGAGAGTTCAACAACATTATTACATAAGCCAGATGTTTCAGAAGAATGTGCTTGCTGTCCACTTGTATCAGGCAGTCGTCCAAATAGGGGTATATTTGTATCCCTTGAAGTCTGCAGTAGGCAATTACTGATGCCAGGCATTTCGTGAATACTCTGGGCTCAGTAGATAAGCCAAAGGGCAATGCAGAGAATTGATAATGGGTTGAACCTGCAAGAAATCTGAGGTATCTTCTGCAATTTTGTCTGATTGGGACATGCAGGTATGCCTCCTTGAGGTCCAATGTTACCAGCCAAGACTCCTTGCCCAGCATGGGAAGAAGCTGCTGTAGAGTGAGCATCTTGAATTTTGGTACGAGTAGAAATGTGTTTAGGATGGATAGGTCCAAAATAGGTCTCCAATCTTTTCCCTTCCTTGGTACCAGGAATAGTCTGGAATAAAAACCTTGACCTTGTTCGTGCGTAGGTACCTCTTGAATAGCTTTCATGTCTATGAGATCTGTAATTTGCCTTTGTGCCTCTGCCCTTTGACTGTGTGGCAGGTTTGGCATGCCTCTCATTTTTGGAAGGGTGTGAAAATGGAAACTGTAGCCTCTGTTTATAATGTCCAAGATCCATTTGTCTTTTGTGACAATATGCCAATTTTTTGAAAATAATGCCAGCTTTCCACCTAAGGGGGCTGCCATTTGAGTCTTGCTTGGCATGCAAAGGGGAAAGTCATTGGGCTTGCTTTCTGAATGATTGCGAGTTATCCTCACCACCTCATTGTGTAGGAGCTTGCCATTGTCTGCCTCTAAACGATCCTTGGGATTGTCCTCTGCCCCTCGGGCGCCTGTATCTACCTCTTTGGGGTCTGTCCGTGGCTGGAAAGGACCAATTTTTGGAAGGCCAATTTCTACTGAAACGGGGGGTTGTACCTGTAGAAAATCTTTCACAGTTTGCATTGATTTAGCCTTTTCCTCCATTTTCCCTAATACCTCCTCAGCATTAGCACCAAATAATACATCCTTTTGTAGAGGTGCATCTAGTAATTTAGCTTTGACATGATCAGGCAAGGTTTGTTCCTTGAGCCAGGCATGTCTACGTATGACTGATCCTGTAACAGCAGCTCTACATGAGGCCTCTAGAGCATCAAAACCACATTGTAAGGTATGCTTACCCACTTGTTCTGCACTATGCATCAAATCCTGCAACTCCTTCAAGTCTGGTTGTTCAGGTTGTGACATTTTACTTTTCAATTGTGATAACAAAACTGTTGGTATTTTAGCATATGGAACTGACAGTTTAAGGCCCTCATGGTTAAGGTAGCCGAGGTATATACCTTTTTTCCCCACCTTTCTAAGGATCTGGAATCTCTCTCGGAAGGTAATGGATTTTTAGCAGTGGAGGCCTTAATTCCCTTGGGGCCCTGTGAGATGGTTTCTGGATCAGCAGCATGGCTTTTGTATAGAAATTGGTGTGAGTCAGGAACCCTGTAGTACCTGTCAGGCTTGACTGGGGCTGGAGGCAGAGAGTCCGGGTTAAGGCAGGCCTCCGAGTAAACATCATCTAGGATGTCCAAGACAGGAGGTATAGCCAGAGGCCTGTGCTGAGGAAGCGAGAGAAATTCCCTAAGCCTTTTCTTGGAATCTGAATAATCTTGGCCTTCCCAGTGGAAGTGTTCCCTTAAGGTATGCAAAATTTCCCCAAATGAGTAATCCTCTGGGGGGGATACAGAAGGAATGGACTCCTCCGCATCACAGTCTTCAAAAGGAGAGTAAGAATGTTCCTGATCATCAGAGTGCTCTGAAATAATGCAGCCCTGATCAGAGGATGGGGATTCTTCCTCCAATCTGGGCCTTTTGTCCGGTGGGGGTTGAGAACCCCTGATCAGAGTAATTAAATCCTCAGCCATTTTAAGCATCTGTTTTTTAGGCATGGGGCCTGGAGATGGGCCCTGTGTAGCTTGTCTCTTAGAATGCATGGCTGATTTAGACTTAGTGAAAGCCTTGATGGAAAAAGAAGAGGAAGGTCTGAAGACACCTTGAGTGGAGGTAGACCTGTCCACATTTTGAGGTTCAACGCCAAGAGTGGCTTCGGTATCTGTAGTCGGGGTGTGGGCCGAGGAGCCTGCGACCTCGGGCACAGGAGACACCGCCGATGGAGTGTCGTCGGTAGGCAGGGGCTGCGTAGGCGCCTCGCTGAGAACCGGACCACGTGTAGTCGGCTTTGGTGTGGTGCTGGTAGAGGCCGCGGACCTCGTGTGTCGGTCCTTATCTTTGCGTTTTTTAGACAGAACTGGAGTCGGAGTATCCAACGACATAATATAGTTAAAAGTTTTTCCAAAATAATGCTGGGCGAACTCCGCCCGACGCTTAATGGTGCATTTGTTGAATGTAGCACAAAAGCGACAGACCGAGACGTCGTGGTCTGGGCCTAAACAAGGTATACAGAGGGAATGGAAATCCTTATGCGGTATTTGCTTCCCACATGAAATATAATTAACTTTGTCTGACATCGGTTTGAGGCAAGAAAAGTTTCCCCAACGGGGTACTTAGCTTTCAAGAAGACTTCGGTTTCAAAATTTTCGTAATTTCAGGAGCTGGCCGACCGGCACTTGCGAACTGCTTCTGCTTCGGGCAACGCGCGGCAAGAAAGACTGAAGAAAATGGCGTCGGCTGGTTCCTTTATACCCGTCGCACTGACGTCAGGGAAGAAGCGACGACAACCGACGCCGGACCTAGACTTTGGAATTCGGCCGACCGAGGACCCGCCTGACAGCAGGAGAACCCATCTGTTATGACTGCAGCTGTATGCACGATGAACATCGGAGCCGATGACGGAACCGAAAAGGTAGGTATCAGCACCGAAGGTCCCACGATCCGAGCCCCAGCAAGCTCCGGCTTCGAACTCGAGGGATGAGTCGAAGGAGGAACTACTACAGAGACCGGCGGAGCCAAACCCTGATGAGGGGGGCTGGATAACATTTTATCCAGGGCCTGCGATTTTAGAAGCCTGCTCACCACTCTCTCCAAATCATGGTCAGATAGTCTAGAAGACAGAGAAGAGCGGGATCGGTGACAACAGAGGCGACCCTGGAGCCGAGTGTATCGACTCTAGGGATGGAGATCTAGAGCGTTTTCGACTCCCTGACGGTTCCAACACCAGATGCGAAAAGCAGAAACCTGATCTCACCGCAATGAAGTTAAAGTACTGAGCGGTTGCTGTTTAACAAACTTTTCAAATCCACAATTCAAAAAAATTATCGGCAGCCGTAGCAAAAGTAAAACTCTTCTTTATTGTGATGAATATAATTAAAAGGTAAGCGCTTTCGCGTGGTCACAGCCACGCTTCATCAGACAAATAAAAATTCTACAATGCAGTCCTTATATACAACATAAATTATATAGATTAGAACCAAGCCCTATATAATTAGGTACCTCATTAACCATTTAAAGCAACAATGCATAGCTTCCAAAATCAAATGACAAACTATCAGAAGCGATGCTTTAATGTTAAATACAGATTCTAAAAAAGTAGTAAATTTTTTTGAGCATAACTCATGTTGCAGTTTGTAAGTTATAAGTGTAAATATCTGTATGTATAATGAATTAAATAAATTAAATAAACAAACAATCATAAAACTTAATATAGTTCATCTAAAACTCTGTACTAAGGTAAAATGGATAAGAACAATGCGAACACTGCATAACTGAAGTTGACAGATATAGCTCTAAAAAGGCTTGTATGCGGTTGCCAATGCATCTAAACAAACGTTTAAACACTTAGAAAACTTGGTGTAGTTCAACAACTAATCCATGTTTAGACAAAAGGCAAAAGGGACCTTGCGCATCAAAATGCTAACAAAGATAATGCTGATTGAGCATTTATGCGAGTTACCATCGTGACCAGAGCTTACAAACATTAAACACCAATTATTTAAGATACATAATAGATTTGTAAAACAAACTGTCATGGAACATGCTGTGAGTCAACTATTACTTTGTGTTTAGATGAGATAAATGGAAACAATGAGAGCGCTGCGCAACAGAAAGCTGACAGTTGACAGGTATAGCCCTAGAAGGACTTGTTTACGGTTGACAATGCAACTAAACAGACAAGTAAACTTTTAAAAACTTAGTGCAGTTCAACAGTTAGTCCATATTTAGAAAAAAGGGCCAAAAGTACATTGAAAAAGGACAATAATAAAAAGGGACAATAAAAGCTTTAAGCATCGAAATGCTGATAGATATAACACTGAGTTCCAACACCAGAGTCGGGGCCGACTGGGAGATAGGTACTTTGGTTCCAGTCGGCACCGAAGCAGATGACACACCTGACGATGGCTCCAAACTGGGAGCCGGCGGCTTCGTTGGCTTAGAGGGTTTCACTGACTGTGCCTTAGCCGGTGACCCTTCAGGTTTGAGCAAACCCCTAAGGATTAGCTTATTCCTACATTCCTGCAAGACTCTTGGACTAAAGGCGTGACACACCGAACAAGAGTCCTGCAGGTGTAGGGTGCCCGAACAGTAGACACAAGAAGTGTGACCATCTGTTAGTGACATCTTCTGACAGCATGAGTCACACTTCTTGAATCCAGATACTTTCGTATCTTTAGACATTCCTGTGAAAGAAATATCAATTACAGAGAAAGATAACAAAAGGGGAGTAGGTAACTAGTAAAAAAACACACACACACAACCCAAGTTACCACACCCTAACAGCACACACACTCTATTACTCAAGAAAAGGTAAATAGACTTACTAATCTACCACAATTTCTAATAAAACTACTACTACATAAAAATTGGAAACAAGGATTAGCCTCTAACTAAAACGGCTACCTTTATGAAAAGAAACGGGGGAGGGGGAGGGAACTCTCTAACAAGAAAACGAGTTTTCAAGGGAAGAAGACTAAATACAAATAGATAACTACAACTACTGTAAATACGCTAACTATTCTAAACACCAACTATAATAAAGAATTTTTATGCACTAACAATAAAATTGAAAAATATGACCTGAGCCAGTAAAAGCAACCTCGCAGCAGAAGCGGCAAACAAGATCTGGGTATCTAGCACCAGGCATCATGGGATATAGGGGGGCCTCGAGCCAGTAAGTAGCTCTCGAGCTTTTGAAGATGGTCGAGTCGGAGCCGAGGATTGGCTCCGAACCCAAACAGCAAGAATGAAGGCGAGATAGACAACTTAACATCTGTAGTTCAGGGCTGACTGTCTGATGCAAGCAGTACATAGCCAATACATGGATAGGTACATAATGTGCGAGTTGGCCGGCATCAATTTTAATTTATGCAAGTCAACAGGAGTAAGGTTAGTTCGTAGGTTCCTAGGTTGTCAGTGAATGTGTAATGCATTGTCTCTTAGCCTAAGCCAGGGCATACTGAGCATGCCAACATCTGCCTACAGGGACATCAGCAGGGGGTTTCTCCTCAGAGTCCTCCTGTAACTGTGGCTGTGGTGACTAGGCACTGGTAGGAGGCTGTGTATCCCTTCCCTTTGCTGATCCTGTTGCAGCTGTTTCCGCAAGATTAGACAGTGTAGCATAGCACATACTGTGAATATCTGTGCCCATGTGGCTGGTGTATACTGCAAGACTCCACCAGATACATCAAGGCACTGAAATCATGACTTCAGAAGCCTAAACACATGCTCTATGATGTTTCTAGTTTGTGCATGTGCCTCATTATGGGGTTCTTCCATGGATGCGTGTGCATTCCTGATGGGTGTCATCATCCATGTTTCCAGGGCGTAGCCAGCATACTCCCAGTAAATGGCCCTATGGGATGCCCCTAGCAAACATCTGGTACAGCTGTGATGTATGCCAGATATGGGAGTTGTGATAACTGCCAGGGCTGCCAGCACACAGTCATGATAATCCCTGGGCATTGCACATGACTTGGCAGTTGACTGAGTGGTATCCCTTGCAGTTAGCATAGATTCTACCCTGCTTACCAGGTGGTGCCTTGATATGTAACATGAGTGCAAACTATGGCACCCAGTACGTCATGGTAGTGTGATACACGGTAGAAATGTTGCATATTGCTGGACTTCACCTGAGGGGAAAGGAGAAAAGATATGTTGCTCACTGACATGTAGGAGCAGAGCATCCAGGAATTGGAGTACCCTGGATGCAGATGCCTGTGCCACCCCCTTCATGTCCTCAGTTGGTCTTTGAAAAGTAACAGTAGCTAGTATCCTAAGGGCTACAAATACCTTAATTTCCACTGGGATGGGTTCCCCTCTGTTAATTCTGGCTCTGAGAGGAGGGTGGCAGATCTCACTGAGTTCGTGTAACATGTCCCTTGTCCACCATGTAGTGCTCTACAACCTCCAGCTCATGTAGCTTCTGGTAGGTTACCCTGGGCCTAAATACTCTTCTCCTCATCAGCCTAGGCCTACTGTCAGCAGCACCAGCAGCACTTGACTTCAGCATCTAGCACATACAGATGTAGCTCTAGCAGCCCCTAGAATTACCTCAGTTAAAATTTCCAAGTCTCTACTCCAATGGTTCAGAGTATTAAGAGAAAACAGAATGTAGGGTGCATACATACTTTATACAATTGTGGTGTAGGTCCACCATGTTGGATTGGCTAATTATGATGCAGTTCACATGCTTAAGATATAATTGACATGATTTAAAGGCCGTATTTTATTGCGCAATGTAGCGCTATGCGCAGTATCGCACAGCATAGGTTAGACAAAACTTTATATTATTGAATACATCCGGTTTTCATTTCCAGCTGGCTATGTCATGACTGTCACATGGGTGGTCTGTTTGTGCGACCATGTTAAGCTATGCTCAAATCATTTGCAGCAAGTGGAATGCTACACGAACAAGCAAAAAACCCCCTAAAGTAACATGACACCCCCCTGATGTCATTCACATCTAGTGGGAATATAAACCGTGTCGGAGCCTATATGATGTGGATATGCATACAAGGTTTCTCCCTTTATGAATTCAACAAAACCAGGGTATTTACACCCTCATTTGCATAATATCCATGCTGACAGCCAGGAAACTACATGATTCATAACTCTGTAAGCTGGGTAACAACACGTATGCACCACTGTACAGACCTGATGCAAGATCCTACAGTGCATTTGTCTGATGTACATTATAAATGTTACCTTATAATGTTTTATTTTAAGCATGTTTGTGCAATGCGGTGCACAGTGCAAACATGCAGAGATTGTTAAAAAAAATTAATTTCACAATCATCTATACTGGTTTCAGATATCCACAATGTATGTTTTGGACATTCATGTATGTGATCTTACCTTTTCAAGGGAAATATCTCCATATTTCTGGACTTTTACATCCCACTTCATTCAGTGTATATTCCTGTACATGGAAAATTTCCAAGTACACTACTGACACGGAGTCTACACAGATGCATTATGTCTTGTTGGGTTGCTCCATCTGGCTAATTTGCATGAAATTCAATGACTTAAGCCAAAAATCTGCACTGCATTGAAGTTTCTCTGTTTGCGTTTGCTTGTGTGCCGCTACATGGGGTTTAATGAATCTAAAACTATTCATGCCCGTGTATGCATCGGGCCGCGATGAGCACAGTTAGCAACACAGGACTTTTGCTCCGCTTCTCCTATTCATACTTGACAGGATTAAATTGCCATTTTCATCAAAAATTACTCAAATAAGCTGGAATAACGTGTTGGAAATGTCTTGGGACATTTTATAGTTTACATTTCAAATATTTTACTGTCCAAGATAAAGATTTACCAACGGAAGATGAACCACTCAAGGAGTTTGACAAGAAAATTCAGTGAAGAAAGAGTTGCAGTCTATTCTTTGCAGTATATAAGACCTATCCTTCAAACTAGATAAACTGGACTCCAAAGTTGACAAAATAAAAGAAGACTGTACAAAACACACTGAATTAATCAAGGAAGTAGTGAAACAATAGAAAATCCAGATATCTGCTATGGAGGATTTTTTCACTGACAGACAGCAGACTAACAGAAGGAGAACATAACATTGACTTTATTCTTCAGCAAAACAAGTTCTTGGAAAAAAACTGATGACCTGGAGAATAGGTTGAGGAGGAACAACATCTTGATTTATGGAGTCCCTGAGCATCTAGGAGATAATATGGTAAACTTCTTATCCACTTGGATCCCTAAGACATTAAACCTTCATGAAGCCCGATAGACCCAAGATAGACCACTAGGTGTCTCCTTTTCTCGGAACTAGAAAAATCCTTGAATAAAAATCTTTCCCTTCCAGATATGGAGGAAAAGGCTGAATGTTTCCTGTTGAAGTAGGTCTAAAATGACAGGTGGTAAGAGACTCTACAGCTCTTTCAGTGGTTTTGGTATGAATGGAGGAATTTCTCTGAACTGAATGCAGCAGCCCCTTTCTATGATTTGAAGGATCCACTGATCCCTGGTAATGTTTTTTCATTCTTGTATGAAGGACAGTCTTTCTGCCAGAGGGTAGTAGGGGAAGGTGGAAACAGAAGTCACAGGCTGAGGACAGTTGCAGTTGGTCTCTGTGTTGGGTGGGTTCTTTGGAGCTCCCAGATCTGCCTGGCAATCTTGGCACAAGGAGGCCTCCCCTTGTCCTGTATGTGGGGTAGGCCACAGCTTGGAAGGGTAGCTCCTATTACAACTACGTGTAGGTAACATATAACTATTTCAGTGTTTTAATTTGTTTTCCCTTTTTTGTCCAGCTTTTCAACCACCTTTTCAGCTGGGGGTCCAAACAAAACTCCTTGTCTAGAGGAGCTTCCTGTAGCTCTACCTTGACCTGGTCTGAGAGTGGCTGAGTTCGGAGTCATGCTTGCTGTGCTACATGATATATCTAGTGCATCATACCCACATTTTGAAGTGTGTTTGTAAACCTGTAAGGCTGGTTCTAGCTATCTCCTGAATTTCTTTAAACAAGGTTTTGTCAGTAACAGTCTCTGCTTCAGCAATAATGTGGCCTTCAAAATATTACAAGTACTTCAGCATGTGGAAGTGGTAATTAAGAGAGCCCTCATGGAAAGTGTAGCACAGAGGTATATGCCTTCTTACCAAACCTGTCTAAAAATCAGTTTTTTCCGGTCATTAGGCAGGGAATGTCTAGTTACACTCTAGTATCCATTTAGCAATTCAGTAAAAACTGAAGGATTTGCTTTAAGGCTTTTGTAAAGATACTTACAAGAGTCAAGCACTCTATAAAACCTGTCAGGCTTTCTGGAAGTAGGTGGCAGGGAATCTGGGAGTAAAGGAATATTTTCAAAAATGTCATCAAGCACCACATGCACTGGCTGAGGAAGGTAAGGCATCTCCCTTGGTACCTGCGACACGAATGTCAGAAGCTAGTGCCTGCAGAGTGACCTCAGACCTGACCAACATTAATGATTTGGAAGAAGCACGCAGTAGGCCTGGAACCATGGTGGCCTCCTGATGGGTCAGGCCAGAAGGTTGGGGCCTAAGAGTCACCTGACCATGGGGCAGTGAAGGCACCTCACCTGAGTCTTTGGTAGACTTGGTAGCATGGGCTGAATCATTGGTTGCATCTTCCATAATTTTTTGTCTTTGTTTTTCAGAATGATGCTAGCAGAAGCTGAGGATAGTGAAGACGTGGATGGAACAGAAAATGAAGACTACATACGAGTGACTAGAACTTCAGCCCTGTAGTTAAGGGTCTTCGCAAGGAATTTGGAGCGATCAGGACAATTACAGACTTTGTGCTGAGGTCCAAAAAAGAACAGACAACAGGTGAAAATCTTTATGCTGGATTTTCTTCTCACACTTCAAACAAGTGTTAACATTTTTAAACATAAATTTAGAAGAGAAAATCCCCCAATGAGATACTTATCTGAGGGGATGACAGAAGGAGCTCTGGAAAAATGTGACAACTGATGGACTACAAGCATATTGTATACACAGTGAAGCACATCAGACTGCATGGCTAAAAAGAACAGAAGATGGTGCTAACAGAAGGACATTCTTGTATCCCAATGTCCAGATGTCAGTCCTTGTACACCCACTAGTTAGAGATGATGTAAAAACTTTAGAAATCTATCTGGTCGTAGGCTTCTGCATGGCAGGAAGACCCAAGAATAAGTACTGCAACCTTGACTATGAAGAAGAAGAAGAAGAACAACAACTACCTACTACTTAGCTGTGGGCTTGAAGGTCATGTTTTGTCATTTGGGTAGCAAATGAGTTCTGAGAGCTACAGGAGAAGACAGATGCATCATGACAGCAGGAAAGGAGCTTGAGAGTTTTGGAGTAGCTGAAGTTCCCTCAGTCAGATCTGCCTGACAATGAATTTTCCCTATATGTCGACATAGATGGATAGGATATAATCCAAGGTCTGTTAACTTGTATAGACACTTCACTGTGTAGGCAATCTTAACACCACACTTCAGCTCTACATATAAATAAACCAAGATATTTCATTACCCGTTACAGATATTTGGTACACTATATGCTGCACAATATAGCAGACCAATATGGAATGAACATTATATGTGAAAATGTCAGTGTTAAATGGTATATTGCTGAAAAGCTTTAGTTACATATAAAGAAGTTGTGTACTTACCATAACGTTCCATCTGTGTTGTTTTTTTTTTCATTCTTCCTCGATGTGTGTTACGGATCCTGCCTCGGACCAGATTTGGAAGCTTACAAAAGCTTAGGCTCCAAAGCTGGAGCTCCTCCTCTACCAATAATGTCTAACTCTCCCTGGTTACCTCAGATAGAGTTTGCTGCCACGTTTACCAAATATTATAAATGAAATGTATGAAATGAGACAGAAAAAGAACAGCAGCTCAACAAGGAACAGATGCTCTAGTCTTTTGGACATGTTGAAGAAGATTTTTTTTTGTATTTAATAATAACATTTATAAACAGATCAAGAGGGTAGCGATGGGGTCTGCTGCTGCTCTTTTTGCCAATATTGTTCTTGGGTGGTGGAATCATCTCATTCTCTTTCCTCTTTTTTTCCATCTATAAAATACAATTTTATAGTAGATTTGTATATCATTTTTTTTTTGTTATTGAAGGTAATTATGAACTATTATTGGATTTTTTAAATGATCTTAATAGTAGATCAGAGTTTTTGCAGTTCTCATTAGGAAGTCAGGGGTCAAAGGGCAATTTTTTGAATGTGAAAATTATTTGGGAAGCTGAAAGAAACATTTGTAAACTGTTATCTACATTACACTAGTAATCACCCTGCTTTTGTTAAGAATATACCCAAAGGGCAATTTATTCGAGCCTCAAGAATGACCACTAATTATACTTTCAAAAAAGAGATTGTAAAAATAAGGCAGTGATAAAAATCAGAGGCAATAAGAAAGAGATATTAAGTAAGGCAGCTGAGGAAATTTGTGGTAGGAGAAATGTTGATTTTCCACCCATTTTAGAATTTGGGTTTAAAAGTAAACTTGAAGAAGTTAACAAACTGGTGAATTATACATCATGTTGCTTAGATATGTCCTTGGATAGTTTTGGCATTTCTTCAATTATACAAAAGAGCAGGAATGTGATTCAAGGTAATATGGAACTTAAACTTTTGGGTGACATAAGTTTGTTTTTTAAAAAGAGCTAAAATTTGAAGAGATGGTTACACAAAGACTCCACACTTTAGTGACTTCTACTACTGCATGTCCCAGTAAGAATAAAAACATGTACAAGTGTGGGACATGTACAGCATGTAGATATGTGCTGGAAGGACCCTTTATTAATTTACCTCACTTTAATAGGACTACAGGAGTTCCTGGAGTTTTCAGTTGTAAGACCGAAGGGGTGGTTTATATAAGTGTGTGTTCCTTTTGTGGTAATTTTTATATTGGTCATACCACTAGAAGTTTAGAAAAACGAATTAAGGAATACTTGTACGCCATCAAGGTAAAATATCACAAAAATGCATTATTTAGACAAGTTAGAATGTGTAAAAAAGTAAGACGTTTTTATTTTCTATACTTGAAAGGGTACCTAGAAACTTTAAGGGGGAAAATCATAAAGCCAAAATAGAACAAAAGGAAACATTGGAGCAGCTTGAGGCAAAAGCAGACAGACTCCCGGGGTTGAAGGATTTTATTAATGTGAAATGTTTTTTGAAAAACAAAAGGCTGAACGTTCTAATGATGTTAATCATTATTTTTTCAACTTATTTTTCTATGATTCACTTTTAGTATTTTTTGATGGGTTAATTGATGTTTAATAAGATGCTAATTTATACCCTCCCAATTAATTAATTAAACTTAGTGTTCTAGTTCAAGATGGTGATTCTGATGAAGTCTTTCTGACGAAAGCGAAAATTAAACAATTTCTGACACTAAAATCATGGTTTGCTTATTGGTTCTGAGTCACTAGCCTTGGTGGTTTGTTTGTTTAATTTTGGTGGTTCCATTATCACCTGTCGCTTTGGGAGAGTTTTAGTGTTTCAGGGAACAGAGGTTCCTATAAACATATCTGTCAGTTCATTCACAAAAGGACAGGGGGAGGAAGGAAGGAAGGTTGAGGAAGAATGAAAAAAGCCAACAGAGATGGAACTTTATGGTAAGTACATAACTTCTTTATCTGAAGTTGTCATTTTCATTCTTCCTCGACTTGTGGGACAGAGCCCTCAGCTACAACAACCTTGGGTGGCCTTCATTCATGGAAGAATATTCCGGAGCACTACAGAGCCAAAAGCAGACACAATGTCATTTGTAGTGGGAAATGAAGGTGTGAGAATTAGAGGCAGCTGAACAAATATCAACTGAAACTTTACCCCAAAAGGCTTGGGCAGCTGCCACAGATCTAGTAGAGTGAGCTTTGACTCGGTGAGGTAATAACAGAACACCTTTGGATTCAAATAAACGAAATGCAATCCGTTAACCACTTGGCTAATGTGGTCTTGGCAAAGTACAGTTGTGTACACTTACCATAAATGTAGATGTTCGAGTGTATTCACTGTTGCAGTCCTAACATATGGGGTTATCCGGCTCCCAGTAGCCCTCAGTCAGCCTGAATACCAAAGTCCTTGGTATATGACGTCATCTGCCATCGGCTGTAAACTGATGTCAGAACATCAGGTATAAAAAGGGAGGCGGCCAACGCCATTTCCTCAGTTTTTCTTGCCTTCACTGTCAGGAGCCCCCAAAAGAAGGCCAAACCAGAAAGGAAATACCCTGGAAAAAAGCCATCCAAAAAATAACATAAGTAGTCTGTGCCTTAGGAAAAAAGGGGGAATGGAGGGTGGGAAAACCAGGACTGCAACAATTAATACACTCGAACATCTATATTTATGGTAAGTGTACACAACTGTACTATGTTCTTCATGTTTCAATGTTGCAGTCCTAACATATGGGTTGATTCCTAAAGCCCAGGAAGAGAACAAAAGGGGTTGAGGAAGAATCACAGATTAAGGACTGGTAAGGAGGCCTTGCAAAACTGTAGAGGCAAAACCAGCCCTACACTTAGAAAACAAAGATAGGTTGTAATGCTTTGTGAAAGTATGGACAGAAGACCAAGTGGCTGCTTCTAGAATGTCCTTAGTAGGCACACCTCTCAAAAAAGCTGCAGAGGTAGAGGTTGCTCTAGTAGAATGGGTCCTTTCCATGCTGCGTGTACAAAAATGAATACAATGAGCAATCCATGTGGAGATGGTTTGTTTGGAAATAGCTTTACCCTGAGCCCCAGGAGCAAAACTAACCAACAACTGCTGAGACTTCCGAAAGAGTTTAGTCCTATTTAAGTAAAATCTCTACCGTCTGTGCACATCAAGAGAGTGCAGAATCCTTTCCCCTTTATTCTGAGGGTTATTGAAGAATGTAGGCAGATGAATAGACTGGTTTAGTGTCAGACTGGAAACCACCTTGGGCATAAAGGAGGGATTAGTTCTCAGAGAAACCCGGTCTGTATGAAAAATAATGAAAGGTTTTTTTATTTATTTCATAGGTTCATACTAAGCTAACTGCCCTTGCGAGCCATTTTAAGCCTAGCCAATTATTCCTTGTGAGGCTCAAACCCTGCACCTTGTGTTTGTAAGGCAAACACCTTAATCATTAGGCCACTCTCCCAACCCTCTACTGCCACTAAGGCTTGCAGCTCCGAAACCCTTCTGGCAGAAGTAATAGCCAAACGAAAGGCAGTCTTCCATAGGCATCAGGTTCAAAGGGAGGAAAAGTAAGCTTCTCCAGGACAAAATTAAGATCCCAAGCAGGAGTTGGAGCTCTTCTGGGAGGTCTAAGATTGCTAGCTCCCCTCAGGAACTGTTTCATCAAGGGGTGAGAAAAAATAGATTGCGCAAAAGAACAATGAGCAGAAATTGCTGAAGCATGAATCTTAACTGAAGAAAAGGAAAGTCCACCATTAAGCAAACCTGCTAGATAATCAAGAATGAAGGAAATAGAAGGTTGGGAAGACTCTTCTCCTTTAGCCTGCATCCAAGTGCAAAATCTCTCCCATTTACCTGCATAGGATTTCCTGGTGCTAGGCCTCCTACCCTCATGAAGAACTTCAACCACCTGTTGGGAAAGAAAGTATTAGCCAGGCAGTTAAATGCAGAGTTTGAAGATGAGGATGAAGAAGCTTTCCACCGTCCTGAACCAACAGATCTGGAAGATGCCAAGGCTGAACTTGGGAAAGGCTGCAAAGAAGGGGATACCAATGCTGCCTGGGCCAATCTGGTGCTATCAGAATAGCCTTTGGTTTTTCATCTCTTATCTTTAGCAGTACTCTGGGAAGAGGCGGCAGAGGGGGGAAGGCATAAATTGAGAGTTGTGTCCAAGGGAAGGACAAAGCGTCCACTCTCCATGCTTTGTTGTGAAACTCCCTGGTGCAGAAGGTTGGAAGGAGATAATGGGTGCGAGAGGAGAAAAGATCCACGTGAGGAGTGCCCCAATGCTGAGTGATGCGATGGAAAATGATCTTGTTCAGTTGCCACTCATGAGGATCCAGAACATGTCTGCTCAATTGATTCGCCAAGGAGTTCAGCCTCCCTGAAAGATACTGGGCTATGAGATGTATGCCCATGGAAGCTGCTAAGGACCATATTTTCATACGGTGTCTGCACAAAGGGTAAGAGCGGGTCCCCCCTGCTTGTTGATGTACCACATGACTGTGGTGTTGTCTGCCCTGATCAGAAGAATTCCAGGGTAGATTAGGTCCTTGAAAGCCAGTAAGGCCTGCTGCACTGCCATCAATTATTTTAAGTTTATGTGCAGATGAATCTGTTAGGTGCTCCAAGTCCCTTGTATGCCCCTGCCTTCCAGATGTGCCCCCCCCATGCATAATCTGAGGCATTTGTGGTGAGAGTCTGGCTGGCAGGTGGTGGGCGGAAAGGCAGACCCTTGTTCTGAGAACAGGCTGTTGCCCACCAGAGCAACTCCAGTTGTAGACAGGGAATAAGGGGAAGAATCAAGGCTAAGTCCTGTGTGTGTTGACACCAAAGGTTCTTGAGGTACCACTGAAGTTCTCATATGCAGCCTTGCATATGGGATTATCAGGATACATGAAGCCAGGAACCCCAGAGCTTGCAGGAATTGCCTTGCAGAGAGCTGGGTCATGCTTGCCAAGTTCTTGAAATAAGCCATCAGATTTTGTCTTGAGGGAGGAATACCATCTGGGTGGCTGTATTCAGACTTGCTCCCAGGAAAACAATCTCCCCTGTAGGAACCAACTTTGACTTTGCCTCGTTGACAGTGTAACCCAAAGAAGTGAGAATGTTCTTCACAAAGTCCAAATCCTTTTTTAACTGTTCTGGGGAGTTTGCTTGAATGAGAGAGTCATCCAGGTAAGGATAAATGTGAATGTTCCTCTGCTTGCAAAAAGCAATGGTTGGTGCCAAGCACTTTGTGAAAACTCTGGGAGCAGAAGATAAGCCAAAGGGCAGTGCAGAGAATTGGAAGTGTTGCTCCCCAGCCATGAAACGAATTAACTGCCTGCAACTTTCCCTTATTGGGATGTGCAGATAAGCCTCCTTCAGATCCAAAGTTACCAGCCATGAATCCTTGCACAGCATTGGTAACTATTGAAGAGTGAGCATCTTGAATTTGGGAATCACCAGAAAAGTGTTTAGAATAGACAGATCCAGAATAGGGCGCCAGCTGCCCCCTTTTTTGGGTACCAGAAAAAGTCTTGAGTAAAAACCTAGGCCTGCCTGATTTGCAGGAACTGGCTCTATAGCCCCCATAGTCAGTAGAGAAGAAATTTGTTTCTCTACCTTGGCCCTGAGAGTGCTGGGAATGTCTGGGTAACCTCATAGAACAGGGAAGGTGAGACAATAAAACTTGTAACCTTGGTTTACTATGTTGAGTACCCATTTGTTGTCTGTGATGGTTGACCATACCCCTGTGAATGTGGCTAACCTTCCCCCCAAAGGAAACCCTGGGTGCGCAGAGGTAGGCACAAGAAGGCCAAAGTCATTAAGAATGCTTGCTTTGGGAAGCTGGCTTAGAATGCCCCAAATTAGCAGCAGAAGGATGCTACTGTTTAGTCTTTTGAGGGGTAGAAGCCTTCCCTCTGGAAGATCTGAAAAAAGGAACACCTCCTCCTGTTAACTTGAGAAGACGCCTTACTGCTGAACCTGCCTTTCAGTACAGTTATCCCCTTATTCAACAGAAGGTGCTGTGTACGTAGCCTAATGCCAAGATAAATACCAGGTTTCATTATTTTGCTCATTAACCTGTGAGCGGTACTTCTTGCCTCCAGCGTGTTAGCAGCCAACCACAACCTGCTTGGCCCTCTCGCCGCTCCGGATTTTAATCTTTTCTCCACAAGACATAAACCAAGCTGTCATTCAAATAGTATCCTCCCTGGTTGCCTTTTTCGCCTGTCGCCACTAGGTGGCAATATACACCCTGGAATAAGCTTAACTCACTATACTTTCTCCCACTGGTTATCATTATAGTTAGACCCTTTTCCTCCCTGTTCTCCTTCTCAGTTTTCTTCCCTAAGCTTTTCTCTTGCCCATTAAACCTTTCTTTTTATACTATAAGGTAAACTTTTTAGTATTAAACTTGCATCTCAGCTGCTGTCTCTTTTCGGTTAGAGTTTGTTTTTCTCTGTAGCTATTTCACCCTCTGGGCTCTTCCCGCTCTGTTCGCCCTTCGGGCTCACTCTGCTCCCCTACCCTACCCCCAATTCCCACACACCCCTAGTACTCCTAAACTTATACTTCCCTAACCACACCCACCTCTCTACCAGGCCAATCACACATTACCCCCTCCCCTCTGTTTCACCCAATACCTAATCACCTGCATCATTACAACCATAGCCGCCTCCTCTTCCTGTCTGCATTTTCTTTTCTACTTCCCTACTTTTCTTTCATATACCTCCCTATCACTATGCCTCCTCTACTAATCTCATCTTATTCAAAACATATCCTCCCTTCTGCCACTTTTTCCTTTCCTTATACTACCCTACCTTCTAACCTCATATGAACATCTTAGCCTTAAAGAACCACACTCCCTCAGTCAACATACTAGCTCACCTCCCCAAAACACATTCCAATCATTCTCAAACATTTCTTCACCCAGCTACCTTCTTGCAAAATTTCACAGAAAGTTCCACGTTTTCTACACTAATCAAGTTAACAGAAAATCCTTACACTTCCTCACCAAACCCTCAGAGCTAATAAAAAGATTACTTCTCTCCCTTCTAGCAGGTGACATTCATCCCAACCCTGGCCCAAACACTGCTACTTTAAACCCCCTCTTGTCCCTCTCCCTCCTGCTCTAATGTACCCTCCAAACCCCCCAATTATCTCTCTATAGCTCACCTAAACATCAACAGCATTACTAATAAAATTGCCCACCTCCATGCAATGCTAGACATACACTCTTTTGGCATCCTTTGCCTGTCTGAAACCTGGCTCAAACCAGCAACCCTAGACAGTGAGATCACTCCCCCATGGCTACATCTACAGGCTAGACCGCAAAGCCAAAAATGGTAAAGGGATAGCAATTCTTTACAAAACAGGCATGCAAATTACTGTCATACATGAAAAACCTCCCACAATAAGGAATGCCGAAATCCTTATCACCACACCTCAGCTTAACACACACAAATCCATCTATTTAATCTGCACCTATCTTCCCCCTGGAAATAATATCAGTTCCCTAGAAGAAATCCTTAGCTGGCTTTCTATTCAGTTCTCACAAGAAACCATAGTACTGGGCCATGTCAATATAGACTGGAAAACCTGTACCTCAGTAGACCCTCCTACCCTCTTAAATCTTTACGTTTTTTCACAAACCGTACAAGCCCCTACCAGAACTAGCAAAACTAACAACAAAGAAAGCATATTGGACTGAATTCTGATAAATAGTCACCACCATACTTATACAGTAGGGACACTACCTGATGACTTAAGTGACCATGCACTTACTTAATCAGACATAAAAGTGCAACCCCCAACCTAACTAAATACAAAATGGTCAGAACAAATAAAATCTTTAACCCTGAAAGCTTCCTAACAGAACTCAAAGTTTGCAATTGGTCTCCTCTCAAACAACTACCACTGGATGATGCTGTGGCATACTTCAACTCACAGTTCCTCTCTATTCTAGACTCTCATGCTCCCTTAAGATCCATCAGAATTAGCTCAAAACCTGCCCCTTGGCTATCAAAAGATACAAGGCATAAAATTATCCTGAAAAATAAACTCTGGAGCAAATTTCGTAGCACTAAAGAGCCTTCCGACCAACTTAACTTTCGTCAAATAAGAAACTCCACTAAAAAAGCTGTACTTCTAGATAAAAGAAAATACTTCTACCATTTACAACAAGCTAACCAACAAAATCCTCAAAAGTTCTGGGCAGGAATAAATACTTTCTTAAAGCCTGGCCACATTGATACCCCGTGCCCCTCAGACACTTCCAAAAACAACCCAAAACAAACTGCTGATGCCTTCAGTCTCTAGCCCCCAATATCTCCTTCTCAGTCCTCCTCCTCTTACACTTCTATTTCATCTTTTCAACTTCAACCAGTACCCAACATCACTTATCCATTCTCTTCTCCACAAGCTTACAACCTCCTCTCCTTCTGCTGACCTTCTTCCTGCTCAGTATCTAAAAATTGCAGCCAAACCATTAGCCTATCTCATTTCCATTCTGATTAACAGAACCTTTGCTGAAAGCTACATTCCTTCAGTCTGGAAAATCTCACATATCATTCCCCTGCATAAAGGGGGGATCTCAACAAAACTCTCTAATTACCGTCCCACAGCCTTAATCTCCCCCCTAGCTAAAATCATGGAAAAATGTATCCAAAAACAACTTCTTAAACACCTGTTAAATTACATCCTACTAGCCAACTGTCAACATGGCTTCAAGCCTTTCCATAGCACCATTTCAGCCTTTCCTTTACTGACTGCATCAACAAAAACCGGAACAATAACATACTCACCTCTGCTCTCTTTATTGACCTATCCAAAGCCTTCAATATGGTCAATCATCATATAGTGATAAACTTACTTAAAACTTTTGCAATAGACCCTAGCGCTATAAAGTGGTTCGAGTCATATCTTCATAACAGACAACAGGCAGAGCGTTGACAAAACAACTTAGCCAACCTCCTTCCCATTTCCCTTGGAGTCCCCCAAGGCTCAATAATTGGCCCCCTTCTGTTCTCTATCTTTATTAATGATCTTCATACCAGTATTCCCTCTGCAACCTGTATACAATATGCAGAAGATTCTACTTTGATTTGTTCTGCCTCATCCCCCTCCAAACTGCACTCTATTACAAAAAAGACTTTCCAAAACATTGAAACATGGTTCCTAAAACAATGTCTAATCTTAAACGCAAAGAAAATCAAACTGTTCCTTTTCTCTCCACCCATAAATCCTCACCACTCTACTTCTCTGTCTTGTATAGTAATGGCACCAACATATCACCTGACCCTTCCACCAGGCTCCTCGGAGTAGAGATAGACAACAACCTATGCTTTGATTCTCACATTAACAACAGTATAAAATTAGTTAACAGAAAGCTAGGCTCCCTGTTAAGAATTAAACCATTTCTTACACCTCTTGCCAGAACTACCATTGCCCATTCCCATCTGATTTCTACCCTCCTTTATGCCTCCTCTATTTACACATATTTGTCAAAACTAACCTCACCAAACTGGCTGTGGCCTACAAAAGTATTGCCAGATTTGCCTCTGACTCTACCTTTACAACTCACCATTGCTTAAACTTAAAACAATTGGAATAGCTTGAGCTGTAAAATCTGATCTTATTTCACCAGCTCTCCTTAGCCCATAAAATCCTCTACAAACCTACCAACACCCCAATACTTACTCTCCTTATTGCAACCTCAAAAGCCTGCATTCTTCAAACAAACTTCTTATATCAACCTGTAAATCCAACAACTTGGCAGGCGATTCCTTGTTCTCTAACATAATAGGAAAAGCCTGGAACTCCCTTCCTGCCAACCTTACTGCTATCTCCTATTTTCCCAGTTTCAAATCCCAACTCATAACTCACCTCAACTCACTGGCTCTGCCCCTGTACTAACCCGACTAGCTGCAACTTGCACCTAGTACTTTCAATTATCCTGTATATATCTTTCTTAAACTTACTTTTCTGCATTCATCCCCAATTTGAACCCCCTCTATTTGTAATTAATTGCTTATTGTTGTTACTGTAAAAATATGTTAATGCTATTATTATTTTTCCTGAGCTAAACCTGTATCTCTGTTTTTTAAGGTGTATTAATGTTTTGACTTGGAGCTTTTCTCCCCGGGCCTCTGCTGAAAATGGACATATATCCAGTTGGACCAGCCCGGTCAACAAATGTAAAATAAAATAAAATAAATACAACTGAAACCCATAGGCCTAGAGCTAACCAGCTTGCCAGGATCAGGGAAAGACCAGTTCTTGGAAGGATAATGCCTACTAAAACGGAGGAGGCTGAACCTGAATGAAATCTTTTACAGCTTGCATAGTTTTCACCTTATCCTCCAACTTTATCAGTACCTCCTCCACCAAAAAGGTTGTCTTTGTACAAAGGAACATCCAGCAATTTAGATTTTACAGGTTCAGAAAGAGGCTGATCCCTAAAGCCAAGCATGCCGTCTAATAATGGGACCAGTGGCTGCTGCTCTGCAGGAAGCCACCAAGGTGTCAAAATCACAATGAAGAGAATGCTTATTAACCAGAGTGGCAGAATTTAGTAAATCTTGTAATTCTTTGTTCTCTGACATGGAAGGAATATCCCCAAGCTTAGCCTTAACAGCCTCCAAAGTATGCTGCTGATACTTAAGCATGTGAAAAAGACAATTCACAGATCTAATGGCAAGAGTTGCAGAGGTATAAACCTTTTTACCCCACCTGTCCAATGCCCTAGACTCCTTATCAGAAGGTACAGGGTTTTTAGCAATAGTAGCCTTAACACCCTTTGGACTTTGAGAAATTATCTCAGGATCAGCAGTAGGGTTTCAAAAAAGAAACTGATGAGAATCAGGAACCATATAATACCTATTAGGTTTTCTGGGAGCAGGAGGAACAGAATTAGGAGTTAAAGAATTTTCCATGAAAACATCATCCATAACTTCCAAAACAGGAGGTATAGCCAGAGGTTTATGCTGTGGCAAACCTAAAAATTCCAGGATCCTCTTCTTAGACTGAGGGAATCCTGACATTCCAATTTAAAGTGCTCCCTAAGAGTATTCAAAGTATCACCAAAGGAAGAAAATCTTCTGGAGGGGAGGCAGAGGGGATAGAATCCTCAGCATCAGAATCCTCCAAGCCAGAAAAAAGTTGAGAATTTCCTTCCTCACCATCAGAAAAACTGGAAACCACAGAATCTGATTCAGACAAAACATCAGGAGACAATTCCCTTAGCCCTCTTGGAAGGGGGGGGGGGGTGAGAGCCCTTAATAAGGATAAGATCATCACCAGGCATCTTTACCAACTGGGAATGAGGCACAGGAGAGGAGGCCGACACCCACTTGTGGGTAGATTTGCGGCTGAAAGGTTTACTAGTAATCTGGAGGGACTCGGGAGGCCTAGCAACTGCAGAAGTCTAAGGTAGTCGGTCTAGCTCTGGTCTCATGTCGAAGAGAAGAGGCATCAGAAGCCGGTGCCTGCATAGCGGCTCTGGACCCATCTGAGGCGGCGACAGGCAGTCGGTCTGAAGACAAGATAGCAGCCTGCGGCATGGAGGACTCCATAAAGGTCTCGGCAAAGGCCTGTGGCTAAAATTCTGCAGACTGTAGAGGCTGCAAAAGCACCTCACTAGCTACCGCTGGGCCGATGACCAATTTCACCAGCGCGTCATCAGCAGCTTTAACCCTAGGCCTGTCGCAGTCCTTGCGTTTCCTAAGTATATCCGAAGTCGTGAGACCAGAAGACGCCATATCAATGAACTTAGGCCAGACTCCGAAATGCTTATATAAAATCTTAGCTCTACGGCGTATGGTACGCAGGTTGAAGGAAGCATAGAGTTCACAGTTCGGGACGTCGTGATCAAGGCCCAAACAAGTTATACAATAGGAATGAAAATCATTGTGCGGAATCTGCTTTCCACAGGCAAGATGGTTATTAACTATCTGACATTCGTTAAAGCAAGAAAAGATTATCCCCAACGGGGTACTTATCTGAAGGTATCTTCAGTTTGACAGTCAGAATGCAAAAAGAAGGTAAATGGCCGACCAACACTAGTGTGAATTGCATCTACTTCGGGCACTGTGGCAAGAAAGACTGAGGAAATGGCATTGGCCACCTCCCTGTATACCTGACGTTCTGACATCGCTTTACAACCGACGGCAGCCGATGTCATACACCAAGGACTCTGGTATTCGGGTCGACTGAGGGCTACCGGGAGACGGATAGCCCCATATGTTAGGACTGCAACAGTGATACATGAAGAACATTTGGTTTACCCTCTTTTGCATCAGAAAAAGATATGAAAATGTTCTCCCTGCAACTCCTGAAAAGGAACTTGAGATTTCTTGAACAGCCCCCCTCCCCCACTGATTCCTGGAGAAGGCTCTTGGGGAGGGGGGTAGAAAAACACATTTTGATGGCAGACAGGGTCTTTAAATCTTTCTTGCTATGGAAGAGTGTCTCTCTAACAGTGGGCCCAAACAAAGACGATCCGTCAAAAAAAGGGGCACTGACAAAGGATGTCTTGAAAATTTCTGTGATGTCACAGCCTCATCCAGGCAGGACGTCTAATGGCAATGCTGGAATTGGCGGCACTTAAGGTGCCCTCTGTCGGATGGGGGATTAACCTCATGGACACACTGGAAACTGACTGTAGAGTGGCCATTCTGGAGGATCCTTTCCTCATCAGACATGGACTTTGGGACTGAGCCACAGAGTGGTTTGATAAAATCTCTCTATAGCCTAGTAAAATGGGAAAGGTAGTTTAAGGCTCATCAGGTGAAGGTAGATGAGACGCAAACTCTCTTGCTGAAATCTGTCTATAGCTCTAGACTCCCTGTTAGGGGGACAGATAGAGGAGCTTTCTTGGCTAACTCCTTCTTGGTGGTTGTTGCAACAGCCATACCATACCCATCTACCGGGATTCCCTTAGTCCAATCGGGTCAGTCAGGGGGAGCACTGAGGATTTTGCCTGCTCACTTGGATACAGGTTCTACCGTGTTTGGATCCTTCCAAGCCCTGCTTGATACCAGATCAACAAGTGCATCAGTGGGGGGCACCCAAGATGTACACAAGCTGGACAGATTCCTGCAGGGTAGCGTTTTGGGAAGGCCAGCCACCTCTTTGGTGCAGGATTTCCAAGATGAATAAAATGGAGACATCCTCGGGTGGAGATCTGGGAGATCCTTCCCCTTCTGCGAAATCGGTGCCTTCATAACAGACTCTTCAGGGGAATCCAGGTGGCTCCTTTTGCACTTTCTCTTCTGGGGAATTTCCTCAGTGGGGCATTCGGGGGAGACATCGGAAGAGATTTGGGGTTTCAATGGTGGAAGTACTTGCAGACTTTGCTGGACTGGCTGTCCTGAGGGGGGGCAGTGGTGAGGTCTCAAACAGTCTCCAAGGGGGTGAAGTGGATCCGAAAGGGCGGGTGCCGAGGATCTTCTGAGCATGGAGAAGACCCTCTCTACCACCTCGAAAGCAGAATGGGCCGGAGAAGACAAAGATCTTCCTCCTAGAGCAGAAACTACCAGGACAGAGGATGCCCAAACATCCCCAGCTCTCTGCTCAGACAAAGAAGCTGGGGCAAAGCTGTCAAACTCCGATGCTACAAGGGGAAGTGACAGCTCTGAAAATGGAGTCAAGATCAACCCCTCGGAGTTGATGTTGGGGCTTTGGCACAAATAGCCTCTCTGCTCCAACATGCTCAGGACCAAGAGAGTCAGAGAAGGTACTGTGGTCGAAGTGAGATTCACTACCTGCTCAGACACCTTGGCTCTTGGGGCATTTGGATCTGAGGGCTTCAAAGCAGCAGGTCAGATTGGAGAAGGAGCTAAAGGTCCAAAGGGTGACTGTCTGCCCATGGTCCTGGTAGGGGATGGGGCTGGTAAGACTCCCATCTGGATCTGTGTCTGAAGGAACTGCCTCATCAATCTGCCCTCCTCTGATTGAGAAAGACTGTGTGTAGACCTGACAGAAGATGCTCCGGAAGGTGGCCTGGACAAGATCCTCAGGGACTTCTCTTTATGATGCAAACCGGCGGTAGGAGTGAGCTACAAAGGCAAAGGAGCTCAAGGCCGAGGAAAGGACAGTGTGGACTTATTCAGATCCAAAGCTCTGGGATCCGATGCCTTAGGAGCCTTGGCTGGAGGATCATTCGAAGACTAGTTAGCAGACTTCCTCAGGGAACTTTTTCTGCATTCCCTATATTCTTGGTGCTTTCTGAAAGGGGGTTGAGCCCCTTAAGAAGAAGAACCTGCAGACAGGGCCAAAGGAGGTAAAAGGCCCATGAAAATAACAAAAGAAGAAGCACCACAGTGTATCCAACTGCCCAAATAAATCCTGCAAGCATGATGAGTTAACGTACTGTTTATTCCAAAAAACAAAAAAAACACAAAGCGCTTTTCGTCAGGCCACATAGCCCAACTTCTTCAGATAATTATACAACATAGGCCATACACTATATAGGAAGTGAAAAGGAAGTGAAAAGCCAGCTGGTTCCTGAATCACCACTTTAAGAGCAGCTGATTCCTGCTGATTCAGGATCCAGCTGACTTTTCACTTCCTATATAGGGACAAAAAGCGCTTTATGTGATTTGTTGTTTTTTGGAATAAACAGTACGTTAATTCATCATGCTTGCAGGATTTATTTGGGCAGTTGGATACACTGTGGTGCTTCTTCTTTTGGTAGTACGGATCCAGTTTGTGTTTGTGTCTTAGCCCATGAAAATAAGCTTGTTCCTCCTGTCCACTAGTGTTCTCTGATGGAAGTCTTCGCAGATGGTACAGGAAGCTTTGAGGTGAGCAGGACCAAGACAATATATGCACTCCCTGTGGGCATCAGATAAGGGAATCTTGTGCCCACAGGAAGTGCAGGTTTCTCAGACATCCCAAAAACTTTACAAAGGAAAGACAGCAATGCCCATCAGCAGTGTGCCAGCAGATGCAACAGACAAAAACTAAAGTAGTGCTTTTATATATACATACATATTTATATATATATTTGTATATATATATATATATATATATATATATATATATAAATATATATATAGAGAGAGAGAGAGAGAAACACAGAGGGTAGAGTACAGAAGAGTATAAGGGAGGCCACACTAAAAAAGAAACTCACTTATGACTGAAGAAAAAACTTGTTCTCTCACTGGAGCTATAGACAATGGACTGCGATGCTTCTCCTAAGAGAGGCAAATGAGATTGGAGGTAATCAGGGGGAGTGAGGCATTATGGGTAGCGGATGAGCTCGATCTTCGGAGCCTAAGCTTTTGTAAGCAGCAGAATCAGATCCGAAACCCACAGGTCGAGGAACAATGAAAATGACATCATCAGATGCAATGATGATGACAAAGTTAAAAAAAAAATATTACCACTAAACAGTATTTTTTTAAAAAAGTTTGAATCTGGTCTAAGCTACTTGTTTAAAGGCCTTCAAAACTCAGACGGAAGCTGCTTCTTTGTACTAAATAAATCTTTTACCACAACTTCAGTGGTGCCACTGTCAGTTGGTTGTAACAAATATAAACAAATTGCACATTAAATATTTATAGGCAGCAGTATGTAGAACAGGTTAAAAAGTTTATGAACTTTCACTTTCATTAGATATAAACGAGCAGTTAAGTATGAAAGCAGTCTAGCAGCTAAACAGACAACTATGAAAATATTTTCCCATCAGAATCTTTTAAATTTTTAACAATAAATACTTAGCTACCTACTTACATGAAAATGTCATCTCGTTCCAAGATACAGTTCAAAGGTTCATCCATTGGGAAGATCTTGTAGAATCTATGACTGAAGACGTCAGCAACAACCATCTATCAAAATAAAGATCTGGTTACTTCATCAGATTTCAGCATTTATGGATGTACCCTTCAGGTACTTTTCTTTATAGGTACTCTTTTTTTTTTTTTTTTTAAGCAGATAACGCATCATAGTAATAATAAATTAGCATTTTCCCCATTTCCCAGGAAGCAATTCAAGTTAACTAGCAAATATTTGGGAAATGAGAAAGTGCAGCTGCATAAATAAACTTACCATAAAGTACAGTTTTGTACCTACCATAAATGTAGATGTCCGAACAGGATAGCATCTGCAGTCCTTACAAATGGGTTGTCCTGTCGTCAGGCAGCCCTTCGGTCGGCCGGATTCCAAAGTCTGGGTCTGGCCTCGGCTGGTGTCGCACTTCACCCGACGTCATCTCTGCTGGTCTTCGGGTATAAAGGCATCAGCCGACGCCATTTTCCTCAGTGTTTCTTGCCCCAGATGCCAGTTGCCCTCTTGGTAAGCTAAATTTTTGGATAAATGCCAATGTTTCCAAAAAAGTAGAAGGCAAACACAAAAATAAGCATGTATGTACATATATACAAACAAATACACCATAAGAGATCCCCCCCCAGCTAGCTATTAGGTGGGTAAATACCCTAGGAGTACCACAGAGGGAAGGAGGAGGGTAATCCTGACTGCAGATGCTATCCTGTTCGGACATCTACATTTATGGTAGGTACAAAACTGTACTATGTCCTTCAAGGATGCATCTGCAGTCCTTACAAATGGGTAGAATACCATAGCCAAACTAGGGGAGGAGGAAGAAGAATTATGGTGTAGTTAGGATCCCTTGCAAAACAGCAGTGGCAAACCCTGCTCGGGATCTAGAGTATAGAGGTAAGTTATAATGCTTGGCAAATGTATGCACGGAGGTCCAAGTAGCAGCCTCAATAATGTCCTTGGTAGCCACTCCTCGTAAGAAAGCTGTGGTAGTGGCTGTAGCCCTTGTAGAATGAGGCCTTATGTTCTGCAGAATTTGCTTTCCATGGTAGGAGTAACAGAATCTTATGCAATTTCCTATCCACTTGGAGATTGTCTGTTTGGAAATTGCTTTTCCTTCCCTTCCTGTTGCCTAAGCTACTAGAAGCTGGCCAGTCTTTCTATTGCCCTTGGTTCTGTCCAGGTAGAAGCGCAACTGTCTATGTACATCCAAGGTATGCAGCAGTCTTTCCCCCCTGTTCTGTGGATTGGGGAAGAAGGTAGGTAAGGTGGATTGCCTGGTTTAGAGACACTCTGGATACCACCTTAGGCATAAATGTAGGATTAGTTCTCATGGACACTATCTAGATGGAAGATTAGGAAGGGTTGTACTGCCATTAAGGCCTGCAGTTCCGAAACCCTTCTTCCTGAAGTAATTGCCAGTAGGAAAGCAGTTTTCCAGGATAGGTGTTGAAGATCTGCTGTTGCTGCTGGTTCGAATGGAGGGAGTGTCGATTTTTCTAGCACAAAGTTCAAGTCCCATGCTGGTAATGGTGGTTTCCTAGGAGGTTTTACATTCTTGATTCCTCTGAGGAACTGCCTGAGTAGAGGATGTGAGAAGACAGGGGGATCGAAGCTGTATTCTGCAGAAATAGCTGATGCATGTATCTTGATGGAGGAATAGGACAGGCCTGTATGGAGAAGCTCTGCCAAATACTCCAGGATGTTGGCAATATCTATCTTTGACACATCTTTCCCTCTTTCAGTACTCCAAATGACAAACCTTTTCCATTTTCCTGCATAGTTCCTTCTTGCTGAGGGTCTGCGGGCCTCAAGGATAATGTCTTTAACCCTTTGGGATAAATCTGGGTTAGTTGCGCCTATGTAATGTTCCAGGCAGTCAGTTGCAGAGTTTTCAGGTTTGGATGCAGGATGTTGTAGTCGCTCTGAGTTAACATCAAAGGAATCAGGGGTAGTGTCCACGTTCCCCCCCGAGACATGCTCCTCAGCAATGGATACCAATGTTGTCTTGGCCAATTTGGAGCTATCAGAATTATCCTTGGACGTTCCTCTTTGATTTTCAGTAGTACCTTGTGCATCAAAGGAAGAGGTGGGAATACATATGCTGTCAGGCCTTTCCAACTGAAGGATAGAGAGTCCACCTTCCAAGCAAGAGGGTGGTATTGTCCTTGTGCAGAATTTCTTGAGCTGGTGATTGAGTGGGGATGCAAATAGGTCTATTTGTGGCATTCCCCATTTCTTTGTGATGGCCTTGAAGATGTCGGGGTGTAGCATCCATTCGTGAGCATCCGAGGTAGTTCTGCTTAACATGTCTGCTAGGATGTTTTCTTTTCCCGGTACAAATATTGCCTGTAACTGAAAGTTGTAGCTCAGCGCCATATTCCATAGGTCCAGAGCCATTCGACATAGGGGGTATGAATGAGTGCCTCCCTGTTTGTTGATGTACCACATGACTGTGGTGTTGTCTGTCCTTATCATCAATTGGCCTTCTTTGAGGAATGGTCTGAAATTCTGGATTGCTAGTTTTACTGCCAGCATTTCTTTTTGATTTATGTGCAGGTGCACCTGATCTGGAGTCCATAAGCCTTGAATGCATTTGTCCAACATGTGGGCCGCCCAACCTAGGTCTGAGGCGTCCGTTGTGATGGTTTGGCTTGCTTGAATGTTGTGGAAGGACAAACCTGGGTTTGCCTGGCATGCTTGAGCCCACCATAGGAATTCTTGTTTCAGGCATGGGATTAGTGGTATTTCGGTTTCTAAGCTGTGCCTGTGTTGAGACCATAAATTCTTTGGGTACCACTGTAGCTTTCTCATATGCAGTCTGGCATGGGGGACCAGGATTATGCAGGATGCCATGAAGCCCAAGGCCTGCAGAACTTTCCTTGCTGTTAGTTTGTTCTGCTTTGTTAATGCCAAGAAGTAAAGAGGAAGTTGTTCTTGTTTTTCTGCAGTTAGGAATGCCATCTGTTTTACTGTGTCCAATTCTGCACCCAAGAATGTTCTTGTTTGGGATGGTATCAGTCTTGACTCTTAAATTGACTGTGTATCCCAGGGCTTGTAGTAAGCAAATGACTCTTTGTAAGTCTTGTGTCAGCTTTCTTTTGTTGTCCGCTTGTATCAGGCAGTCGTCCAGGTATGGGTAAATTTGGATTCCCTGTAGCCTGCAATGAGCGATTACTGATGCCAGGCATTTCGTGAACACTCTGGGCGCAGTAGATAAGTCAAAGGGCAATGCTGAGAATTGATAATGCTCTGATCCTGCAAGAAATCTGAGGTATCTTCTGCAATTTGGTCGTATGGAGACGTGCAGGTATGCCTCCTTGAGATCTAGAGTCACCAGCCAACACTCCTTGCCCAGCATGGGAAGAAGTTGCTGTAAGGTCAGCATTTTGAATTTTGGAACAATGATGAATGTGTTTAAAGCGGACAGGTCGAGAATAGGTCTCCAATTTTTCTCTTTTCTTGGTACTAGGAAAAGTCTTGAGTAAAATCCTTTGCCCTATTCTGTAGGTGGTACCCTTTCCACAGCTCTCATCTTTGTTAATTGAGCTATTTGTTTTAGAGCTTCTGTCTTTTGATTTGGTGGTAGGTTTGGCATTCCACTTTTTACTGGTAAGGTGTGGAAATGAAACCTGTAGCCTTGGTCTATAGTTTGCAAAATCCACTTGTCTCTTGTGATATAGTGCCAATTTTTTGAAAATAAGGCTAACTTTCCGCCTAAGGGTGCTGCTATTTGTTCCCTGGTAGGCGGTGTCAGAGCCAAGTCACTGTGATTGTCCTGTTGCAGTGGTAGTGGTTGTGTCTGTGCCTCGTTGGTTATTGCCTTGCCACTGGCGTCCTCTGTAGGCACCTCCTCTGGATTGATTTCTGCCTCTGGAGCGTCTATTCCTGCCTCTCTGAGATTTAGAGGAGTCTGGAAAGGACCAATTTTTGGAAGGCCAGTTCCTGCTAAACCTTGGGGGCTGAACCTGTAAGAAATCTTTAACTGTTTGTACAGATTTTGCCTTCTCTTCCATTTTCTTCATTACTTGTTGGGCAGGAGGACCAAATAGACTGACCTTATCCATAGGAGCATCTAATAGCTTTGTTTTAACATGATCCGGTAAGACCTGCTCTTTCAACCATGCATGCCTTCTTATAACTGTGCCAGTCATGGCTGATCTAAATGAAGCCTCCAGTGCATCATAGCCACATTTTAAAGAATGGTTACTAACCTGTTGAATGTTATTCACCATTTCTAAAACATATTTCTTATATAAGGAATCATCAGAGGACAGTTTCTTAGTTAACTGATCAAGCATAAACTCTTGGTATTGGCTCATATGAAACTGACAGTTCAAAGCTCTAGCTGAGAGAGTAGCAGAGGTGTATACTTTTTTACCCCATCTCTCTAAGGACCTGGATTCCCTTTCAGAAGGGAGAGGGTTTTTCGCTGAGGTCGAGGCTACTGCCTTAGGCCCCTGGGAGATAGTCTCAGGATCTGCAAAAGCAGCCTTGTATAAGTGGAGATGAGTGTCCGGTACCCTGTGTCCGGTACCCTGTAAAACCTATCGGGCTTGGCAGGGGCTGGAGGTAAAGTATCAGGAGCAGTGCAAGCATCATTGAATGCATCATCCACAACAGGAAGAACTGGAGATATAGCTAAGGGCCTATGTTGCGGTAAGTGTAGAAAGGTCCTAAGCCTTTTTCTTGAATCTGAGAAATCTTGGCCCTGCCATTGGAATTGCTCTCTCATGGCATGTAAGGTTTCCCCAAAGGAAAATTCCTCTGGTGGAGAGGCAGAAGGTATAGATTCTTCAGCATCGGAATCTTCATAAGTAGAAAAAGGAGCCTCTGGATGGTCTGTATTGTCTGAATCATCAGAAGAGTCATCTGAGGACACTGGCTCAGGGGGCTCTGCTCTAGGTCTCTTTTCTGGAGGTTGAGAGGCCCTGTCTGGGTAAGATTGGGATCCCCTTATTAAAGAGATGAGATCCTCTGCCAG
This sequence comes from Protopterus annectens, assembly GCF_019279795.1. NCBI lineage: Eukaryota > Metazoa > Chordata > Ceratodontiformes > Protopteridae > Protopterus > Protopterus annectens. Next base: position 813,787,704 of record NC_056741.1, on the reverse strand, counting down.
AGTAAGCATTTGGGAACTGGAACTGGGCCTGTGAGAGGGGGGCTTAACAGGCACAGACTTATCAGTTTTGGCTGCTTTACCCCTGGCAAAGGCCTTTATAGACATGGCTGCAGGAGGCCTAGCAGCACCACGTGCTGGGGTAGAGACATCCAAAGGGATGGTGTCCGATAATTCTAGAGAAACCACATTAGTAGGCAAAATTTCAGAGGCCGATTCAACTAGGGTAGCAGGGGCCTCGGTAGTAGTCATGGATTCGGCTGAAGATTGACCCGTTTGCTCGGTTTCGGCCGAAACCGAGACACTCGCGGTTTGCTTAACCGTGGTTTCGGCCGAAACCGCGGACCGCGAGTGTCGGTCTTTTTCTTTGCGTTTCTTAATTTGAGAAGTCGGAGGATCCGACGGCATAATGTACGCAAAATCTGAGCCGAAAAACTGTTCAGCAAACTCCGACCCGGCGCCTAAGCGTTCGGGCGGTTGAAAGAAGCACAGGCTAAACAGGCTGCTACGCCGTGGTCTGGGCCTAAACAAGGTAAGCAGTAAGAGTGGAAATCTTTATGAGGTATTTGTTTCCCACAAGTTAAACAGTTATTCACTTTTTCTGACATCGGCTGAGGCAAGAAAGAGTCCCCAACAGGGTACTTAGCTTTTTAGAAGTCTTCGAAGTAGTATTCGGTAGTAGTAATCTCTGGATCTGACCGACCGGCACTTGCGAACAGCTTCTGCTTCGGGCGCCACGCGGCAAGAAAGACTGAGGAAAATGGCGTCGGCTGATGCCTTTATACCTGAAGACCAGCAGAGATGACGTCGGGTGAAGTGCGATACCAGCCGAGGCCAGACCCAGACTTTGGAATCCGGCCAACCGAAGGGCTGCCTGACGACAGGACAACCCATTTGTAAGGACTGCAGATGCATCCTTGAAGGACATCAGTAGATGTCTGAATAATCAATGCTGCAGCAACCGTAGCTATATGGGTTATTTCTTGCTAAGTATGTAACAGCCAGACAGCTTCCAAAGATTCAAAGGCATCTTCCACACACCCAAGCCATTAGTCAGCTCGAGCCGGGTTGGAGAGTGGTTTGAGCACCAAGCCTTTCACAGCTTTAATACCAACTGAGGGAGGAAGGCTACAGCCCTAACAAGATCAATAACAAGGAAAACAAACACAAAGCACCTCATCCCGGCAATAAAAAAATACACCAAACAAGGGAGATAGAGGGAGTGAGCGGCTATTTCAGCAGTGATCATTTGAACAACTAATGTTAGTACACTTGTGAAAGTAAACATACCCTGTGTTCATCAAAGTAATTCTTGCTGCAATTGCCTTAGCTTTATTGGTAGACTACCATAGCTTACACTATCTGAAAGAAGGATGACAGTCCACAGGAGTCCATGGAGAACGGCCTTGGCAAAGCCTGTCCTAGACCTGGAGAAGGAACCTAGTTTGTAGTGCTTTGTAAAGGTATGTACAAAAGATCAAGCGGCTGCTTCTAGAATCCAACTCTTTCTAAAACAACACAGATGAAGACACGGTATTGGAAGAATGAGCCTTGACACTGCCTGGAATTACCTTCCAAAGTAAGTCTGTCTGCTACTTCCCCATGCCTTCAGTGGGATGCGTTTTTCTTTCTCATGAATGAAGCAGAATTAAAACATGCTTTACTAGTTCCTTAATTATTTCTGTCATGTTCAACTCCCTTTTTTCTATTTTGTATTTATTCACATTTTGTTAACCAGGAAAGTGAACTGGTCCTAGGACCCTTTTTAGCCATGACCCAGGCAACAGTGGAAAACATAACTAATACACTTAGCAATACAAAGAAAAAAAAATACTGCCATAAAGACATTTGCAAAGACTGCATTTACAACACATGCCAAGGTGTGACAGTGAATAGGCTAATAACTACTATGGTGAAAAAGATTTGCGGCACATAGAAAGTTGGAAAAGGAGGTTGATTAGGATGATGACAATTATATAATACACACATGAATGCACGTGCCCAGTCTGTGTTTATATATATTTGTGTGCATCTGTATATAAATGTTATGTGCACACACCCATATGTCAGTCCATGTGCGACTACTTGCAAAAATATGTACTGTATATTTCTTTCTAGATGTATTCACACTGTACTGCATCCCACATACTGTTACACATGCTACATACATAATTTTATACATGAGTGTGTTTGCTTGCATGTACACATACAATTACACAAATTTCCATTTTGAGTTTTCATTTAAAGGACAAAGTACACACATAAGCATATAATCTATTTCTCCGTTACACAAACACATTTCTGTACATACATGTAAGATATGTGATACACACATGTACTTTATATACATTTATACATAAATTTATACATGCACACACACACAGTCAGACTTGTGCATTTAAACACAGTTAAAGTACTTCTGATTTCCTTTTCTTAACATTTTTAATGCAGGGGCATATAGCAAATGTATGTCAGAGTAAATTCAGCTGCACATTATGGTTGCCATCAATGATCACATTTCCTTTGCGGACTAGAAAATGCTCATGGACTCTACCTCTGTAAGGACGGTCTCAAAGTAAATGGGAGTCCCTTACCATGAATCTGTGTGTAACAGATATGCATCCCTGTCTGGTAGGATGTCACAAAAATGCATAAAAGACCTTTTTATGAACAGTATCCGTGCATCTAGTTGATAGCGTTGTCACCTCTCTCTCTTTCGGCATTTCTGTCGTGTGTGGGAGGGGGGGCTTGAAAATGGTAAATGTGTTGATACTTTACAATAAAAAATATCTCCTGACTTTTCTCCAAATGTCACAGAAATCTTTGATACTATATTTAAGTTACTTCACATATAAACTATTAAAAATAACCAATATTTAAAGCTTAGCATTTCAATACTATGATGCTGCTTATGTAAATTAGTCAGAAGAGGTGACAACTGTCTTTAAACCAAATGTAATTGTAATATGTTGTTTCTCTATGCTCTCTTTTAGACTTGTTGTATCAAGATAATACCTCAGTATGCTGCACTGTTTGTGCAATTTATTAGTAACATGCTGCTCTCCATTTTATATCTATGTATGCTTCTTTTGCAATAGGTAACATTTTGTATCATGCTGACTTTATTATAACTTGATGGAGCTTTTCTCCTCGGGCCTCCACTGTAAATGGACATGTGTCCAGTTGGACTATCCCGGCAAACAAATGCAAAATAAAAAATAAAATAAATAAAAAAAGAAACTCCTAACTGATCTAATTGCTTTGTTTTGCTATGAAAGGGGAGTGTTAAATTCTCCTCCTCTCTGCAATAAAAACAAAAACAGTGGAAAACAGTTCCACAGCTTTCTGTCTTTTTTTTTAACAGCAGCTGCTGTGCTCCTGGGATTTGCAGGATTAATTTACTATTTATCTGACATTTTTTTAATCTGGATAGCCCATCTGAGCTATTGCCCCTTTCCAGCAGAAGCCTAGGGAGAAAAGCTCCACAGTACAAAATCAGCAATTGTATAGCAAATATAAAGAATTCAAAATACAAAATGATTATAAAACAGCTACTGCAATACAAGCTGAGAGAAAACCATTATAAAGACATTTACAAAATAGTTATGGAGACATTGGTGCAATTAATTGCTCATCTAAGATTGGAAGCAGTACCTGACCGAATAAACTACAGATGTATCTGTGTCTATGGTATGTCATGCAGACAAAGACAACTTCCTCTGCAAAGTACATGAGATATAAAGTTTCCGAGGAGAGGTCATCTGTTGTCTTGGAGGCCTCATATACAAAACCCCTTTCAAGAGCATTTTGACATGAGACTGCATTAAAAGAAGAGGAACCATGGGAAGACATGCTGAAATGGCACATAAATGAACCTTGACAGCGGAATAAGAAAGGACATAGGGTAATAATTCATACAAATATTATAAACAGGGTAATAATTTGTACAAATATTATAAAACCAGAGAATAACTACTCCTACATTTTATTTATTTTATATTTTTATTTTGCAGTTTGTTTACTGGGAAAGTCCATTGGGCTGAAAATGAACCCATTTTCAATGGAGGCCTGGGGAGAAAAGCTCCTTGTACAGTTCTACAATAAAAAAGTCAGCAGTTTGCAATTTAGACATAGCTCTCAAATAAAAATCAACAGTTTGTAACTTACACATAGTTTAAGAATAAAAACAGTAAGGCAAAAACAAAATGATAATGAAAACATTTGTGGGATGTGTCAAGAGTATTCTAAGGACATAAAAAATAACAGTACATGAATAGTAGAGTATTTGAGGAGTGTACTTTAATAAAGCATATTTAGGAAATATTAAGAACAAGGCACTTAAGTTGCAAGGCTTACCCTCATAAAGAAGTGAGACAAGTAGCAAAAGAGAAAAAGGTGGATAGAAATAGTGGAGATGAGTGCTAGGATGAAGGAGAGTAGGGGGTGCAGTGGAGGGAGTCAGGTGGGATGAGAACAAGAGCATTCTCAACGAGAAGAGGTGGGAATGGAGCAAGTTCTTAAAGATGGAATGGTTGTAGGTGGTTCGAATGTCGTACTAGGGAGAAAGATAATAGAAGTGTCCCTGGAGTACGTACAGGCTTGTACTCTTCCAGGAGGTTCGGACTGTTGGACCGAAGTAGTCTGTTGGGCTGATGCATTTTGAGGATGGAGGAGTGTAGGACAATTTGAAGGTTTGAAGATGAGCTTATGGGCAATAGAAAGTTGAATGTAGGACAGATAGGTAGGAAGTTCCAACCAATTCAAGGTGTGGAAAGCATCGCAATGGTGGGAGGAGGACTTGGATCCGGTAGCAAATGTGTGTTGGTTATGTTGGCACTAACTAGAAAACTTATTCCATTTGCTAATACAAGATTTTCTAGTTGCAGATTTTCTTGCCCCCATTAGTACCTGCTGCAAGTCCTCCATAAAAAGGTGCCCAACATGAATTAAGACCCTATTCTACAGGCAGTTAGCTGAAGACAACTGATATCAAGATGTAACAAACACACTTGTTCTTATGTGAGTAGATCAGTCTGTGAGGAAGCTTGTGGTAATTGTTCCTGGACCAAAAGAAGGGAGAACCACAGTTGCCTGGGCCAGAAGGGAATCATCACAATGATCTCTGAGGCTTCCTTTTGAATCTTCAGTTGTGTCCTAGATTTAGGGGAAAGGATGGGAAGGCATAAAGGAACATTCCTGTCCAAAGAAAAGGCATCTGTCTTCCAGACTTTCTTGCACGGAGTCCTGGAACAGAATCTTGCCAGGTGACTGTTCAGAGGGGAAGTAAAGAAGTCTGAGGAATTTCCTCAGATGGATCAAATCTTGGAAGATCCCCAATCCAGTTTCCATTTCTTTGGGTTTGTCCTGGTCCAGCTCAGTTTGCCTCCTACACAATTTTGCTCTGATAGAATGGAAGATGCCTGTAGAATGAGACTGTGCTATGAAGCTATATCCCAGGCTAACATGTCTAGTCTGCAAAGGGGGATACAAACTGGACTGACCTTTCTTGTTGATGTACCACATGACTGCGATATTGTCTATAACCATTTGAAGAGGTCCCAGGGATCAAAGATGGTTCAGAGAGTTGAGTGTTTTGATTAGGGCAAGCATCTCCTTGATATTTATGTACTTAAGAGATGGACCTGTGTATTCCACCTTTGCTGAGGAGGGGGATGGAAGGACTCATGTTGATCTGAGCCCTCAGAATGCCCCCATCATATGATCCAACTCAACATATAAAGCACTTTTGAAGGATCCTAGGAATCAGAATGAAACAGCATGAGGAGGTCTGGAAGTGAAATGTCTTAACTCCCATTTGGAGGAAGTTTGACCTCTGAGTCTGTTAAGGGACTTGCCCATGATAACTATGAGCTCCTAATCTTCTGGAGCAGAAAAGAAAAGCTGAAGTCACTGAATTAGTGTAAAGAGAAGCTTCTCTATCCAATTTTGAGTACAGAGGTTGAGGTAATATATTCCTATTTCCTCTTCCTCTAAAAGTCTTTCTCTTCTCTCGCCCTGTCTTTATTCCGGATTTTTTAAGTTCATCGGACTCAGATTCAGGAGGCAGAAGCCCTTTAATAAGTAGCTTGTTTCTCCAGTACAAGGGGGCTCTTGGGCTAAAGACTTGGCAAAAAGAAAACTCCACAGGTAAGTGATCTACCTCCAGATAAATATACACAAGTCATGGGCATCCTGGGGTGTGATCCTGTGGCCACAATTCTGGCATTCCTTGAAACTTTTCTCAGTTTCCTTATCCCTAACTGAATAATAGCAAAAAAAAAAAAACACACAAATACACTAAAGCACAGCATGAGTAGAAACCAGCAAGAAAACCCAAATACTTGCTACATAAGAAAGTATATGTACATGTATATATGTAATATATGTAAGTACCTATTCAAGAACTACAGTAAATATATATGTATATATATATATATATATATATATATATATATATATATATATATTTTTTTTTAGTATGGCAAGAATAGGAAAACCCCATGAAACACCAAAAGATGAAGAAAACCAAAAGAGTGGCTAAGAAATTGTAACAAGAAAGGAGCACTAAATACCTAAAATGTCTTTAAATATGAACTAGAGCTAGAAAGCTATCACAAATCAGTCAACTTATCAAGTAGAAGCACTTAGCTTCCAGAAGTTGTGGATTGCGTCCAAATGCTATGGCAGCAAATGAGTTCCGAGAGATATGACATTTACCATGTTGTATATTTTCTGCATGAACAGCCAAAACAGAGAATACTTTTTAACAATCACATCCCAAGGCACTGAGAAAAGACCAAAATTACTGACTTTTAAGGATATTATGAATTTTATATTCAATAGCAGCAATGTTGTTTTGGTTCATTATGGAAGGCAAAATTTTAGAGGTGCTTGAGGCTGGAGCAGTACTTTTTCCATCTCAGATCAAAGAAGTGGCCCAAAAACATCAGTCAGATCAGATAGATAGGATGACTAGCATTGTCGTGGTGACCAACTTCTTGGTAAAAGGTCAGTTGGATCCTACCTAGCTTTTTTTTTTTATCCTAGACCACATACAAGCAAAACATGTTAAAGCAATACCTCTTGTCAGTGAAAAAACCCTCTTCATAACAGGCCAATAGCTTTCCTAAAGTACTCTTGGGAGTAACACTAAAAGATAAAAACACTTGTACACTATTATGTCCATAATCTTTATAACAACTGGATAACTGGAATATTCTGCCATTCAGTGTATATAGATGCTTCTTGCCTGAACAGTCACAATGGAACACACAACACTTTAATACCACATTTCAAGGCACTGCTAAATAACCAAAAAGCCTACATGGTTAATTTCAAAACATATTATGACATTTTATATACAACATCAGTAATATAACTTTGGCAGTATCTACAGAACTGCTGTAGACAGCCGACTGGATACTTGCATGGTTCATATAATGGGCAAGCACCAGTCTCCGGGGTATACACCAAGAGATGCATCTAGGATCCGTCATGGTATTGCCCTGTCTGAAAGAAAAACACACTCATGCAACCAATTTATTAGTTTACAATAAAGTGGTTATTACTACCTTGACTCATTTATAGCATTACAAGGTTGCTGTCAATAGTTTTTGCCGGTGTGATGATGTAAGGTATGGCCAGCTATGCCAAGAGAAGCAGGGTAGTGGATGTGCAACATATGCTAGTACAGCTAGATGGAAGTCAGTAAAGAATTGTATGTTATTTGTATATCAAACTGATTTGTACAGATGCTTATGTTGAAAATGTATTTTTAAAGTTGCTTGTGTTAAGAATGTGCCAACAGTGTGCCCTGCTGGACAGAAAAGGAAATACACATGCATTATTGTAACCGTATAAATGTGTATGTCTTAAAAGGATACTGGAAGAGAAGAGGATAATCTCAACCCACCTAACTTTGAAAATTGTTTGAAATTAAATTGCCTGACTTAGGCCATAAAGATCAAATCTTACAATTCTCAATGCAGCCAGACACGAAGTCTGTACTAAAAAGCTTTCTGCATTGTCTTTGGTGTGAACTAATTCCTACTCTGGAAGACTGGACTTTTGATGGCTTCCAGAAGCTGCAACAGATTTTAGCAAGCTGTGTATTAACAACACATTTGTACTAAATCCTGGCAATTTCTAACAATGGGGTAACATGGGAACCAGAAATCAGATGTATGTGATATCTTTCTGTAATCTAGGACGAAAATGATGTTTAACACTAGATGAGACTGAAGTCTCATGGCAGTTTGTTTTTTTGGAACCTGACATAGAAGGACCTTCACCTACTTCATCTTGCCTTGCTCTAGTAAGTGACCAGGGAATAGTATTTTTTAGATCAGTCAAGAAAATTATTTTATTAAAATTAAAATTATTATATAGTGATTAGTGATCAGCGGTATGGTTTCATGCCAGGAAAGAGCACTACAGATGCAATATTTGCTCGGAGAGTGTTGTTGGAGAAATACAGAGAAGGTCAGAAGGAGTGCATTGTGTCTTTGTGGACTTAGAGAAAGCATATGACAGGGTGCCTAGAGAGGAGTTGTGGTATTGTATGAGGAAGTCGGGAGTGGAGGAGAAGTATGTAAGAGTGGTACAGGATATGTACAAGGGTAGTGTGACATTGGTGAGGAATGCGGTGGGAGTGACAGATACGTTTAAGGTGGAGGTGGGATTACATCAAGGATCAGCTCTGAGCCCTTTCTTATTTGCAGTGGTGATGGACAGGTTGACAGATGAGATCAGACAGGAGGCCCCATGGACTATGATGTTTGCAGATGACATTGTGATAGATATGTAGTGAGAAGTAGGGACCAGGTTGTGGAGACCCTGGAGAGGTGGAGATGTGCTTTAGAGAGGAGAGGAATGAAGGTCAGCAGGGCTAAAACAGAATATATGTGTGTAAATGAGAGGGAGGGTAGAGGAATGGTGAGGATGCAGGGAGTAGAGTTGGTAAAGGTGGATAAGTTTAAGTACTTGGGATCAACAGTTCAGAGTAACGGTGAGTGTGGAAGAGAGGTGAAGAAGAGAGTACAGGCAGGGTGGAATGGGTGGAGAAGAGTGTCACGAGTGATTTGTGACAGACGAGTACCAATAAGAGTGAAAAGGAAGGTCTACAAGAGGGTAGTGAGACCAGCTATTTTATATGGGTTGGAGACGGTAGCATTGACGAAAAGGCAGGAATCAGAGCTGGTTGTGGCAGAGTTAAAGACGTTAAGATTTGCACTGGGTGTGACTAGGATGGACAGGATTAGGAATCAGTATATTAGAGGGTCAGCTCATGTTGGACAGTTTGGAGACAAAGCAAGAGAGGCGAGATTGCGTTGGTTTGGACAGGTGCTGAGGAGGGATGCTGGGTATATTGGGAAAAGAATGCTAAGGATGGAGCTGCCAGGTAAGAGGAAAAGAGGAAGTCCTAAGATAAGGTTTATGGATGTGGTGAGAGGACATGCAGGCGGTGGGTGTGAAACAGCATGATGCAGAGGACAGGAAGAAATGGAAACAGATGATCCGCTGTGGCGACCCCTAATGGGAACAGCCGAAAGAAGAAGATAATGATGACGATCAGTCAAGAAAATAGTGAGAATTAAGTATCGTTTTTCTGCATCTCTGTGAATCTATTAATCTGTGTTATTTTAATATTTCCTGTGACAAACTCTGGTGTTTATTGTAAAACAGATATTTAGTATTTTCATGTTCTTTTACTACTAACTATATTTAAACTTTTCATTGTGGCTGGTCCCTTAGAGAATAGTTTAACCTTTGAGAATACTTGTATTTATTTTGTGACCCTGTGGCCACTCCTGAAAGCCTTGCTGTTTGGTTAACATTACCATTTGTATTAATATTAATTTCAATCAGTATAACTAGGCACCCTGATAAAAACCTTAGAGTAGCTGGTGGCAGCAACTACCTTATAGTCTGGACAGAAGGGGGCATAGCTATTAAATCTGTGCCAGCCTTTCCCAGGTGTGTGTGTGTGTGTGTGTGTGTGTGTGTGTGTGTGCAAATCAAATCTCAAAGTGTGTGTGTCAGCTGCTGGGAGCATGGACACAAAGCAGTGGTTTCAGAGAGAGGGTACTGGAGAACATGGCTTGGACACTCGGCTAAAGATTCAACTCTATAGCTGTGCAAGTGGGGAGTCTTACTGGGGAAAGTAAAGGATCTTGAAAAAGCCTGGGATTCTCCAGGCGAAAGCGCTCGTTTTTTATTGTACCTGTGGATTAATAAAGAAGTCCTGTTTCTTTACCAAAGACCTGGTTTTTGTATTTCTACTAAGGACACCCAAAAAGCAGTAAGATTTGTTGAAAGTATTTCTTTCTCGTGGTATTATCTATCACCTGTGGATTTTGGTGTGCTCAAAGGACTGTGGCAGTTTGTCTTCTGGTTGGTTGTTTCTTTGTTCATTTCAACGTTTACTTGTTTAGTCTTACTGGGGACCTGGAGGGAGACAGAGAGAGAGAGAGAAATCCAGACCCCAGACTGAGTGCGTTCCTTGTGTGATCTTAAGGGAAACTGTACTTGACGCAGAGAGCTACATCTGGAAATACTGTGTTTATCTTGTTCCAAGTGAACGTCCTTCTCCAGTGTCAGTGGTGAGGATTCAGGCTTCTTGATTACTGGCCCAGAGAGAGGACATTCCAGCCAGGTCCAGAAATACCTCAGCAGGAAAGCCCAGGTGCACTGCATCAACTACAGTTGATGTCCAACTATAAATTCATGCTTGTTCAGGCAACTGTTTGTAAGTACACTGGCTGTCATCAGTCTCAAAATGATCCTTTCAAAAGCTGTACTATTTAGACTGATGAGATTTATAAGCCTTTAAATATTGGGATAATTTCATCACTTCCCCTGAAAACTGATACAGTAGTGCTTCCTCCATATATGAAGTACATAACCAAAACAGAGTACTCTGTAAAGTACAGTTAATCTGTGATACACTTGCAAGAACATTTTACCAGAAAATACCAAGAAAACCCACCAGGTCCTGCACTATTTGACATTAAATTGGCAACAACCTCTTACACCATTTCTTCTGTAATTTAAGAACAAATATAACCAGAAGTGTTAATCTGGGAGTTAGGAAAATAGCCTTTGGTCCCCCAGGGACTTCATGCAATTAAGTAAAAAGCTAAACAACTTTATGTAACAACACACCCACAAGTTGGAAGGGTAGACCAAAGGAAATACATTGACTGAACTGTATTACCGTACTTGCAGAAAAAATATTTAGTCAGTTAGCAGAAGCATATAGGTAGAATCTCAAATGTTTTCCTACATAATCCTAGGTGGTACCACAGAAGTAAAATCTGGTCAACAACCTACTGACAAACCCAGCCAATATTGCTCAAGAAACTGACTTACAAATACATTGTGCAGAGAAATCTCTGAAAAAAAACAATTATGAGGCAGTATCCCTTGTAGAAAGAGGATTCAGCATCTACTTTAAGGACTTCTAGGATGTCTCTCTTAACAAACTGAAATACAACCGCCAATTAGACGGAGTTTATCTCTTTAATGGTTTGAGTCTATCTTTAACAAATGAAATAAATAAATGAGCCATCCTTTCTTATGTGGGGCAGTCCTCTTCAGGCAATGAGAGATGCCAATGCAAATCAAAAGCATGTAAAAGCCAGATCCTCCTTTACTCTCTTGACTTTAAAAAGAGGCAGAGAGTTTAACCATGTACAGCATTAGAGAATTCATGCTTCAAGTCTCTCTGTTCTTGTGAAAAATGGTCTGGGTGCACAGAAGGTTCTAAAGTTCTCAAATTTGTTTTCTGGAAAATATCATGTGGCAGGGTTAGCCACATGGCAGTGTGAACACTGGCACTAGATGACTGCCACTGCTGAAGCGACATTCTGACCCCATGTGCAAAATGGGAAAAAGGTGCTAATGGATGGATGGATGGATGTCTGCCAGAAAAGAACAGACATGCCCTTAGCATTTTAGCTGATATGAAAAGATTCCTGTAGATGGTTCTTAATATGGTGTACCTTCAATAATCAAAGCTGGCCATTCAGTTTTCTTTAAGCTCCCACAGTTCAGGGACATCTGCTCAACCATACCAACACATGCTGCAATGTAAACTGATATCTAAATAAGAACACCTTTCCAAGACTACAACTTCAGTCACCAGTGAGGGTCTTTTCCCTAAATCAACACACAGTTTGAAACTTCTACTATTAAACAAGTAACATGTATGCATGCTTAAGCAACTTGCGGGGAACGTCCAATATGTGACAAGTACAGGACACTAGCAATCACAACAGGAATGGAAGAAGGATATTTTGACAATTCAGAAGGATTGTGACATAGCTAAACTAATATAATAACAACACATCTATTACATCTTACACTGAGAAACCTCCTTGATGGGGTGCTTGGCTGGACTGGATCCTAAGCAATACCCACAAAGGGATGGAGGACTGGGCAAGCACAGAGTTCAGCCAGACAGTTTCCCAGAGTAATGATTTCCCAAATGCAGCTGGACCCCTGTTGAGACAACACTTGAAAAAGGTATGCACCCAATTTCAGTTGGCAGTCATACATGTGTTTCTAAGGAAATCATTCAATAAGCAAGCAATGGATAACTGGCTAGGCTTAAAATGGCTCACAAGGGCAGCTAGCTTAGTACTAATCTATGAACCTATGAACCAATGCAGGTAGCCACTTCTATTGGAAGAAGCTTTCTACCACACTTGCTAATGGCTAGTTAATGCCTAGTGGCAAAATTCAATGCAGATTGCAATCTACTTGTTAAGTACCATCTTGGTAATACGACAGCCCCCACCCTTCCCCTACTCACTACTATGTTCGTTTCTAACATTCAAGCCGCCAATGCGCATCCAGTACCTGATGAACCCTCTCCCTCTGGTTCCAACCCCTGTAAGAGAAACTAAGATGAGTGGGCTTGTTCAAGGGCAATTCCAAAACCATCACTGGAAAGGAACCTATTTTTTGCCCCCAAGGGTCCCTCTATCTTTAGAAAAGCCAGATATGCTTCAGTAAAGCTAAGGTCCTAAAGCAAAGACATCTTATAAGCAGAGATAACAGTTGCAATGAAGTGTTGACAACAACTGATATCAATTTTACTGCACTATCATTCTCAAATGGTGAGTGGGCAAGGCTCTCAACTATGAAGTCACAAGTGAGACTACAAAACTGAATGAAGATTCAGAACTCCTGTAAGGAGTCACTTGATGTTGTGCCACAATTCAACTCTCTGCAAGGTCATGATCTGCAGACAGCTTAAATATTAACCATAACTATGTAATAAGTAAGGCTAAAGTCATGCAGTTGTCTACAGTTAAAACTGCCTGCAAGCGGGATCAAATGGAGTGGTGCAGGGTATTGCACTTCCCCAGCTGAGAATGACTTCCACTTTTACAGGTAGAGATCTGCTGAGTGGAAGGATCTGGAACAGCCTCAATAACCTTAGAGATCCTAGTCAACGTGTCTGGTAGGAAAACAGTCTACACTAGCAGCCAAACATGGAGATGGAGCAAGCTAACACTCAAGCCATGAAGGGACATTCTGAGACACAAATGGGAGAATTTCCTGTACTACATGTGACTTGAGAGCCTGAAAATATACTATTATTGGCCACTGAGGCAACAAGTCTTTCTTCTCTGAATGAAGGAATTTACCTCTTTTTGCAGTTAGCACATAGCACTAAAGCTCTGAGCTGTAAATGAGCCGTTTCCAGTGCCCATGTACACAGTTTGATTTATTCCACCTTTATTTGTTTACTGTGCGACTCTGAGGAAGTCGCTTAACTGGAGCGTGCTCCCAGGTCATTTGAAAAGGGGCAATTGAGTCCCAATCAACCAATAGGTTAAAAAACCCACTTTGGATAGAAATGCTGAAAAAGAAGGAAAGATGCTAATGCACACATATTCACCTGTGCCAGAAGATATACAATCTAACCTCTACATTGCCCTGCTAAATTAAACAGATGTCTGACTAAGTGGCAAAGAAGCAGACCGCTGGAGTGCAGCACTTCCAGAATACTGGGACCAGATGTGGCTTCTGAATTAGTAGTTCCTGAAAAGAACTGCAGAAGCAACCCACAGCATCTGCCAAATGATTCACTTCCTTAAGGATGTGAACTGCTTAAGAAAGTGTGATATCCCACCACACAGTCTACAGCCTACTGCTGGTTAAGCAACACCTCCTTGCAGAGTAAGACCTTGTGTCCCCTTGCTTACTCAGAATGGTTGCCATCCTGAAGAGGAGGGGCTCTGGAGGCAGCTTTTTCTCTAGGGCGTTTTGAGCTAAAAATATCACTATCACCTCCCAATGAGTGATGTGCAATCCCTTTCTCCAAGGGCCAGATACCAACCCCGCACTATGTGGGATCCTGTACGAGTCCTGCCACCCTCCCAGTTTGTAAACAAAGTATTTGTCAGAGTCTGTGATGGACACGTATGCAGAATGGAAAGACTCACCACTAGGCTGGTGGAAATTATCTGCCACACCAGGGGGGTCAGTAACAAAGGTATGACATCAATGATAAATCCTTAAGGGCATGCTTTTTTATTAAAATTGAGCCATCCTATAATCTAGTATAACAGCAGCATCATTAGGTGTGCAATAGCACTATGCAGACTTTGCATTAAATCACGCTCAAAAGACAGAGCAGAGTAGAAGTCTGGGCCCTAAGTGACATCCTCATCCAGTCAGACAAGACCATGGCCTACACTTTTCCCAAATGCAGGAAAAACAATACAATGAAGTTTGTCCAGCCCAAACCAAGAAAAGTTATCCTTTGAGGAGGAGTCATGGATATCTGTAATTTATAGATTCTTCTATAACCTGCAACCACAAAGGCTATAGCAAGTCAGTCATCCAGTTAAGGAACAGAAGGGAAACAACTGCTTTTCAAACCTCTGCCACCACTGCCAACACACAGGTAAAGACTTGGGGTAACAAAGATGGTCTAAATAACAAACACTGCAATGGAAGTACTGTTCATCTACAATGAAAAGGAGTAATTTCTTGTGAAGTCCTCAAATGCTGAGGTGTCAAAAGGCATCTATTACATTTGGTAACACCATCTAATTTCTCTGAGAACAAAGGCAGATACTCTACAGGGAGTCTATCTGACATTAGACATAACTGGTTGCTTTAAGTCACCAAAACGCAGACTATGACAGCTACATATTCTATCCCTTTGACATCAAGAGGAGGAAAGAATAAATCCAATTCCCTTCACTAAAAACTGGGTTGAATAGCCAGTCTATTTCAGCAGCAGAGTCTGGACCCATCCCAAGAGTTCCAGTGGAATGAACTGATCCACCCAGGAAGCTCTTTAAGGAAGGTCTGATCTCCAGAACATGGCAAAGTGTAGCCACATCTACAACACAAACTTTACAGTAGCGGAGAGCCATCAAACAAGACAGAAAAACACCTCGCGGGCAGTCCCAGACTGAGGTTAGGACTGCAGCATTGAAGCAACCTCTTGGGTACTGGCACTTTTTGAGGGAAAGGTCCACAAACTGGGTGAAATAACTCCCTTCCAATTTTGGAGTTGGTGAGGCTTATAAGCTTCAGAGAGATGAAGGCTCTTTTCTACCTCAGGAAGTCATCATGTAAATCCTGAGCAAGATGACAAATAGCACTTCCTGCAAGAAACAGGCATCCAGGATAGTATTCCATAGTTCCTTCTTCAGACAGGAAGACCTCAGCCATGCCATCCTGTACAAGTAGACATCTCAGCTTACTGCCTTTGCCAGACCAGCAGCAAAGTCTAAGTTACAGCAGAAAAAGTGGCAACTCTCAGCAGAAGTACAAAAAAAATCTCAAGAAGGTCCATTAGCCTACCCAGAGCCTTTAAAGTAAGGCAGGGCTGGAAATGGAGCTAGTGAAATGAAAAATGAGGTCACTGATTCTCAGTGTGGCACTGGAGTAAACTCTTGCCTCACTTGTCCCCTGTCCAAAGTTTTAAACTTCTTGTTAGGTGACAAGATGGTAAAATAATGTGGCCTCTGCATCCTGGCGGGATTGAAAGGATCTGAGGTGAGTGAGATTAAAGATGTTTGGTTGGTTGATCTTTTCATTTAGGTGGTGTTTACAAAGGACAATTGCTTCCTTGGAGAACAGAGGGGTAGAATCAAGGTGCCCCCAAACTGTTTTAATACCCTTAAGTGGCTCCATGTGAGATAATCCAGGGTTCCCTAGTCTTTTTCCCAAAAAACTGTTACATGCATTCCTTGGGAGAGGTAATAAGGGCTCATTAAGTCTCAGAAACTCCCTCAAGTGGTGATGATCAGGTTATCCTGTACAGAGGTATTGGGGGGGGGGGTTCTGTTTCGGACAGTCTCAGGATCCCCTCTTGTGAGAGGAGGTGGTGTGTAAGCGACTAATGCTTCTCCATTACCCTCAAGACTAAAGGCATATGAGCTATCTTATTAATGTGAGTTTGTGAATAATGAAGTGCTAACTTTCACGAGAATGACAGCCACTACCTAACTGCGCACCAGCCAAAGAAAACACATTATGCTAAGATCACTATTGCAAATTTCAGCCTAAATGTCTTAATACAAACCTGCATCTATCACTCAAGGTCCCACCAGAGGCATGGGCACTGGTGCACAAAGACTTAATGGACCCTTCTTTACCTATACATGCCAGTCTTGTGACATCCCAAGGGAAGAGTCCCTGGGTCCACAGTATCAAGACTCAAAGGACCAATTTAAGGGATGATGCTAGTCAACACAAAAGCTTTAGAAGGCTATCAAGGGACAGAATGGTGCAAAAAGCTGGAATGCACCCAACAGTGGCAGACAGAGGTTCACCTCCAGCAGTCCACTAACCTTGCACAGAGCTGGGCAACAGGTGGAGCTCAAACCTTTGTTGCATGAAGGAAAGCTCACAACCTACAGTGAAGTCAACTGAACACCAAAAATAACGTTGGGGTGAATGTGTAAAATTTCTTACCACCTCTCAGGGGTTGCCCTTGTGGTGATGAACTGGGCTTATTCCTGGGACACTGCTGCTCTCTAAGTGAAGGTGTCCCAAAGGCTTCCATTCTTTACCATAAATGGCTAAATTAAATCTCTAACACTAACAGCAGTTTATCATCATTGTGCTCCTCCAAAACAGTAAAGGTACTGCTGCTGTGGGTCTTGACTGGTAATTTGATGTTTACACATGCAATTATAGCACGGATCAAAATTCAAACAATGGCACTGACAAAGAACTGGTGAACATATGGTTTTGCAGCTGGTGTACTGCATTACAGTACACATTAGTATACGACAGTGGACAATAAACGTGATCTTACAGGGGGAGAAAAAAAACGATTAATGGGAAAATAGATCCAACACCCATCAAGGAATGCCTTAATGCTTCCAATGCTAAATTGAGGTTTTAAGAGACAAAAATTTATCAGCGAATTATGCAAGGATCAGAGTGTGAAATGTCATATTTTCTAGCACAAAATTTAAATTCCAGACAGAAACTGACTCCTTAAAATACAAAAATCCATTTTAAGAAACAGAATTCTGGTGACTGCAGTGTTGAGTTTAAATAATGTGCTGTTGCTCCTTGTTGCTGGTGCACTGTTCCCTGCTGTGAATACACTTAAATAGTATTACAGTGTTGCCTGTTACTGATACTAGGCAGATAGAAACCTAATTAGCTTATGCCAATTGTTCACTGTACGTTTTGATTATAATTGTTGAATTTCTGCACTGTCACTGTGCTAAAGCAGGTCTACATTATAATCTTGAAGGTTTAAAACTTCGAATCACTAAAGATCGAACTTTAGTGATCGAAGTCTTAAACCATCATAACAAACAAACAAAAAAAAAACCTAAATAGTGTGTAGGCAGGGGGGCAAGCCCCCCTGTGCCCCTCCACACCCCCTTACTTCAATATACCATCTCCGAGAACGCACTACATTGAAGTAAACAGAAATCTCCCCCTAAGGAGATTTTCCGTTTAAACGTTCGATGTAGTGTGCTTTTGGTATTCTCGTGTCGACAAGATCGTATTTGATACTTTCAGACTTCGAGATTTTAATATAGACCCGTCTAAAGCTACTGTACTAGACATTACAGGTTACCTATTTGATATGCATTTATTACTTGTCTAACTATGCCACTGATAATGCACTGAAATCTATTTGCTTTAGAGTTACTGCACTTGGGAGCTTTTCATTTAGACTAACAGTAGCTACTGCTCTACAGTTACTGAACACACATATTAGGTAAGGTTATCTGTTGCTCATTGCTGCTACTAGTTATTCAGAAACAATATCAGCCTCCTTTTTAAAACTGTATGATTTAATTTTCCACTTTTTACAGTTTTTTTGTAACTTTTACATTTTTTCCTTGCTTCTTGAAATGCTACTGTAGCCATATCTCATTGTTTTAACTTTTAGCCACATCCAATATTACCACCTTTTTTCTTATACCAAGAGCTAAGTTTGCCTGTATTCACACCCTCTCGTCTGCACTGGTCATTACAAAATCTAAGTCAGCTTTTGTCCCATTCTCTAGCCAGCCTGAGAGCACAAGGAAAATTGATATAGTATAGTACTGGTCTCATGCTTACTGAAATTTTATGTACTGTTACCTCAGAACGACTCAGTAAGCAAGATGTGCAAGTATTTACTGAACCATTCTCACCACAGAATGCATTCAGCAAGCACAACACACACAATGCAACTCACAAAACGCCACTAAATCAAACTTCACTGATGTTAAGAGAGCAATGTCTAAGCCTCTCAGGCTAAGGACTAAAACCTCAGACATAAGTCAACAAAAGCGACACACACACCAAGCATCATAAAGGTGCAGACACCAAGCTCTTAAGTCCCATTCAGAATGCATCTACACACACTAAGTTTTTAGTAACAGGTGTCTCTATTGTCAGATATATGGACACCCCCCCCCTCACCAACATGGATAAGAAGAGAGTGACAACTGTCTTTCTGGAGCCATGACATGGGATGTAACAAGGACTCTTGGAATCCTCCATCCTGTCAAATATGATTTTGTCTCGACAGTGGCCCAAGTTGGGATGAATAACCATAGACAATATACCTAGTGGAACCTAAAGAAGGTTATGACTAGCTTACTATATATGTGTCTGAAACAGGAAAGACGCTGCTTGAGTGTACTTTATCACCACCCAGAATGATGCTGATATTAACAAATTATGTACTCAGTACTCACCATAACTAGATATGTGTTTTACATTTTCATTCTTCTTCACCACATGGGATACAGATCTGATCCTCGCATCCGACTCAGCTGCATACTCCAGACTTTGACTCTACCTCTCGAGCTACTCCCTCTGCCCACAATGCCTTAATCCATACCCAATACCTCAGATAGAGTTTGTTGCCATAACTTTTAAATCTGATGTTGTCCTTTTCATTCTTCCTCAACACATGGGACAGAGTCCCCAGCTATGCTGACCTTGGGAGGCCCTC
Source organism: Protopterus annectens (assembly GCF_019279795.1). Taxonomy (NCBI): domain Eukaryota; kingdom Metazoa; phylum Chordata; order Ceratodontiformes; family Protopteridae; genus Protopterus; species Protopterus annectens. Next base: position 813,768,257 of record NC_056741.1, on the reverse strand, counting down.
ATGGAAGGATATTCAGGAGTACCACTAAGCCAAAGGTGGCTCTATCCCTAGATACAGGATCCAATTTGTGAAGTGTAACAAGTGTACGAGCATTGGACCATGCTGCTGCTGCACAAATATCAACAGATGTTCTTCACCAAAAAGCAGATGAAGCAACCATGGAACTAGCTGAATGAGCCATGGGTGGTTTTGGTAGGGGAATGCCTTGCTGAGAATACATACAAGAAATACAATTGGTAATCCATTTAGCTAGAGTAACTTTAGAAACTGGGTAACCCAATCTTTTTGGTGAAAAGGAAACAAATAGTTGACCTGATTTTCTGATTTAACTGTCTGTGTACATTGAGGAGGTGAAGCATGTATTCTACTTTACTTGAAAAATTTGGAAAGAAGACTGGTAAATGAATGGTTTGTTTAATGTTAGTTTTAGAAGCTATGTCCATAAGGTAATCTTATCTTTATGGAAGATAATGTAAGGGGTCTTTGAAGAAAGGGCCTGGAGATCAGAGATCCTCCACCTTGCAGAAGTAACAGCTATGAAGAAGGCCATTTTCCATGAAAGGAGTTTTAGGTCAGGTTTAGCTGAAGGTTCAAAAGGTTTCTGAGTTGAACCGTGCAGTACAATGGTCAGATTCCGGGGGTGGGGTGGTGGAAAGATCCTTTACTGGTGGTCTAAGAAGAAAAATGCCTTTTAAAAATGATTTGCATAATTTGGAAGAAACCAATAAATACTTTTTGTCTGTTGTATGAAAATTAGAAATGGTTGCTAATTGTAGCTTAATTGTAGAAAAAATTGCCCCTTCTTTAAAAAAGGATTGCCAAAAATAAAAGTACTGCAGAAAATGGAGCAGAAAAAGGATCAGCCTTATTTTTCAAGGTTTAAAGTGAGCATTTTTTTCCACTTGCTCTTATAACTAGTAGAGTCTTTGTGCAAGAAGAAAATAATGGTATGTACTGGCGAAGAAAGCCTGGGCTGTCTAAACCATTACTGGAAGTGGAGAAACCATGCAGTTAGCTTGTGGGCCTGAATATTGCAATGTTTAATTCCTGAGGGGTGTGACAAGAGATCTGGAGATGGTCCCAGTATCCATGGAAGTAAATGAAGGTGAGACCACAGGAAGGAGAACCACATCTGTCGAGGCCAGAAGTGGGCAATGAGAATGACTGAGCTCTTCAGCTGGCTTGCTTTCTGAAGAAATTTGGGAATCAAGGGAAGAGGGGGATAAACAGAGACCGAAGGCTATACATGGACTACAGCATCTCTTGGTGACCCTCCCTGAGGGGGGATAAAAGCAAAGTACTTGCTGCACTTGTTGTTGTGGGGGAGGCAGAGACACAGCAGCAAGGATAGCCCCATTGATGAAAAATGTCTTCCGCCACTGACCATTTGAAAGACCACTCGTGGTATAAACATGGACCTGGTTAATTTGTCCGCTAACACTCTGGTTTCCCTGGTATGTGTGATGAATAGAAAGCTGTCTGATGAGATGGTCCATTCCCATTCTCTTATGGCTCTCTGCAGAGGGTGTAAGGTACAGTTCCTCCTTGTTTGTTGATGTACCAGACAACAGACATGTTGTCAGTCTGAATAGCAATAGTCCCTAGAGGAAGAGCATTTTGAAAAGCTTGCAACACTAAAGGGACTGCTCTCATCTATAGCACAGTGATATGCAGACTGGTGTCTTGGGGGACCATGTGCCTTGGACAGTTCTTCTCAGGAAATACCCCCCCCCCCCCCCATTGGGAGGCATCTGCAACCACTGTGGCCTTTGGGGGCGGTAGAATAGAAGGTCATCCTAGGTGAATGCTGTCCAACTCCTCCACCAGCTGATGTGATGCTTGCAAAAGGAAGTAAGTTTACTGGAAAGGATAAGGGGTTCTTGAAGAATAAACCACTGAACAGGTACAGTCCACTGAAGAACACACACAAAAGAGTAGTGCTACAGGAAGCAATACAATGGCAGCTGCTGCTGCTGTGGAACTTGAGTGCTTGAAGAACTGATCTGGCTGAAGAAGATGGATGGGAGATAAGCAGATGGACCGGATATGTAATCATGGATATACGATGAACAGTTAGTGATGCTATCTGCGTTGTTGTGTTCAGATGTGTACCAATGAACCCCAGGCTATGGATTGGTATCAAGTTTGATTTGACTTAATTTATTATTATCCCCCGTGACTGGCAAATCTGGAGCAAATAGTCCATGGACTGATGGAGAAAATGCTTGGCGGGTGTGGAGAGGAGGAGCTAGTCATCCAGATATGGAAACACTTTGAATCCTTACAGTCTCTGATTAGCAGCTACCACTGCCATGTATTTGGAAAATGCCCTTGGGGCTGTGGTGAGTCCAAGGGACAGGGCGCTGAATTGGCAATGACTGGCTCCCAGCCAAAAGTGTAAATGTTTTCTGGATTACCTGTCTATTTTGATGTGATACTATGCATCCTGAAGATCTATGGCGCACATCCAATTGCCTTTGTGAAGAAATGGCAGACTGGACTGAACCATGACCATTCGGAACCTCGACATCTATACATTCTGATTCAGTTTGCTAACCTCCTCTAATTCCTATAGTTAATGTGCAATATTTTATATGCCCTCCTAGTTATCCATTTTTAACAGCAGCTTATGTTCTAGATTCAATTTAAAACTCTATCAGAGCAAGCCTTTTACTTAGGATTCCCTTAACCCCTTATCTTTCCCCATACTCGGATACCAATTTGATATCAACCCTCGGAATGGAAGGCAGTTTCTAGCCTGCAGTCCCAATGTCTTCTTGGCCTCTTCCCATTCCATTACCTTTCCTTGTCAAGTTATTTGCTCCCAATACATTGGTTTTCTCAAGTAAATTCCAGACCTCCCTTGCCTATTCTCTGTACCCTTCATTTCAGTCATCCTTATCTGCAAAATCTCCTTTCTATACTTGTGCTGGCTTAATTCTTATTGAATACTTTCTGCTACTTTACGAATAGATTATGGATGGCTGCTGTTATTCTCCTTAAGGATCTGCATGCAAAATCCCAGTCTCCTTATTTCTTAAATTATCCCCGCTTCATCATCATCCCTTTCCACTCTTAATTACAGCTTTCTGCTTGTGCTATGTGTATGATCATTAACTGTGTAGCTCTAAAATATCCCTGATTTGAAGGGATAAAAACATTTCACTGCTTGCATCGTGCTATTTCCATAAACAAGAGTTTTCAGTTTCTCATTTTTTTTCTCTCTTACCATATATCCGTTGTTGCCGTAACAATTTTTTTTATCAATACTCTTAAATACTTCATTTTATCATGTCCCCATAAATATGGGTATTGTTGAACCAATTCATGTGTGGGTAACATAGTTTACATCTATAGTCTTTATGTTAGAGTCATTAATTTTATATCATGAAAATACTTGAAATTGCCTCAAAATGTTCTGCAACACAGATTCCTTTTCTGGTTTTACCAGGTACAAAATAATATCTGCAAATAAAATTATCTTTTCTTGATTACCATACCAATTATATTCTTACATTTCGGAGTACTTTATTTTGTTTGCCAATGGCACTAAAAATAAAGCTAACAACAAAGGGTAAAGAGGACACAATTGCCTAGTTCCTCTGTTTAGACACAACTTTTCAGAGAGGAACCCTCCCACTTTAATTTGTTCCTTTGATCTCTCACATATCCTCCTGACTAACCTTATTATTGTATCAAAGAATGTGAATGCTTTCATTGCCTCAATCATAAAATTCCAGCTTACTCTGTCAAATGCATTTGCTGCATCAAAACCCACCAAGAGCAGCAGCATACGCTTACATTCTGCTTCCCTCTGGATAATTGCTCTGTTACTGCTGTCAAATGTTTGCCTCCCCTCCAGAAAACAACACTGATCCATATCTATCAACTTTAGAAACACGTGGGACAATTTTTAGCTATTATAGACAAACACCTTATAATCACAGTTTAAAATTGAAATGGAACTATGTGAAGCTGGGTCTAATGGGTCTTTGCTGTCTTTAGGTATTACAGCTACCACACGCTTTCTTCCAGGATGTTGGTGCTTCCCCTTCTTTTTAAAATACTGTTAAAACCTTCTAGATCTTTATCACTTTCTTCCCTCCTAGCTTCCAAACTCCCACAGGAATACCATTTATTCCTGGGAACTTGCCTGCATGCTGAATATATGTCACTGTTTTTATCGTATCTCCTATCTTAATGGTTAATTGTTGAGCCTCATTTACCTCTAAACTTGCCATACTCAAGTCTTCCATTAATATTTCCAGTTGTGCTTTTTTGATTTCCACATTTCTCTGCATTACAGAAAGGTTCATAAAACTTCTGAAACACCTCTAATACCTCTACAGGATCTCTGGTTATTTTTTCCTGTTATAGGCTCCCTAAGTTTGGCAACAACCCCTTCTACATTCTGTTGCCTAAGTAATTGTGCTAAAACTTTTTGTGCTCTTTAGTTAACAAAAAACAAAACTGTAGTTTTGTAAGAACTTATCGTAACAGTAAATGTCCTAATGATCACTTTTGCAGTATTCTTAACTTATGGGTTTTCGCCCACTGACGTCTGGCCAGGGTACCAATGCTTTAAGTTCCCAAGAGTGTACATCCAGCTTATGACCTCAGCTTGCATGCATCAAGGTACACAGGTAGACATATGCACGAGTTCAATGATAACCCACTGCCTTCGGACCAGACAAATGTCATAAAACAATAAAGAGAATTTAAAAAAAAAAAAAAAAAGACATATGCACGAGTTTATAAGACTTATCTCCAAGCCAGCAGCCTGAAGACTACCGAGAATGGAGACTGGTCAGCTAAGAGAGGCATATAGCTGGAAGAGGTAAGTAACAGGAACTAGGTGATTATCTTACAACTGCCTATAAATGTCTACAGATGGCATAACCCCCTTTCCCCCTTTTACGGATGGGGAAAAAAGGAAGACAGGTGAGTAGCCTGACTGAGGGGTAGTTAATGAACTACCTTAGGCACAAAAGGAGGACTGGCCCTAAGAGTCACCCCGTCCCTGTGGAAAATGAGAAAAGGTGGGACAGCCATGAGTGCCTGAAGTTCAGACAAGGGTCAATAGAGGGAGAGTTTTCTGGGTGCAGAATTTTAGACTGACAGATGCTGCTGGCTCAAAAGGAGACAAAGTAAGTTCTTCCAGCACAAAGTTTTTATTTATTTATTTTACATCTGGTTTCCGGGAAAGTCCGACTGGACACAGGTCCTTTTTCAGCAGAGGCACGGGGAGAAAAGCTCCACATACAACACATTACATAATATTTATAAAAGACACTTTACAAAGTACAATAGAATAAAGTTATCATAGTATTGTATATATATCAACTTAACGTATGCAAATATATTTGATTTGCAAAGAGACATTAAGATACTAATAACTGAGTAAAGAGTACATACAAGTCGAGTGACTAGGTGATGAACAGTTAAGATAGATCAAAGAGTAGCACAGCAATTCCTATTTGCAAAGAGTCAGTGAATCAACTAAAGACTACTTTAAAAGGAAAAAAACATCTGGTGTCAGCAGGATGTCAGGTTGGAGTGTTTGCAACTGAGTGTTATACTATCCTAGACTGACAACTACAGATACATGAATTTTCTAGATATGTTTTTAGTGATTGTTTAAATTGTGATAAGGAGGATGTGGCTGAGATTTCACTGGGCAAGGTATTCCATTTTTTAGCTATGAAATTTGAATACAGTGATTCACCAGAAGTATTGTTCACTTTTACTATTATAAAGAGAAATTTGTTAGAGCGAAGGACCCTATTACTGGAACAGGGATGTAATAAATTTTGTAGTGCTGTATTTTTTTTTCAGGGAGGTATAGAATTTTGTGGGCTAGTATGAGTTGGTTGTAATGGAGGAGATTAGGTAGTTCAAGACAGTTAAACTGTTTAATGGCAGGGCACTGATGTGATCCAGGTGGGGGTTCGGTGGCAAACTTAACGATTTTGTTATACCAAGTATCTATTTTAGCTATATTTGATTTTCTAAGATTGATGAGAAGTGGGGAAGCATAGAGAAGTAGAGAGATGAGATGTGTTCGTGTTAATGTGGCCTTAATGTTTGAGAAATTGTTTATTTCTGTATAGTACATCTAATTTTTTATGAACCTTTTTTATGGTAAGGGAGACATGGATATTGAATTTCATGTTACAGTCAATCTCAAACCCCCAGTAAAGTGTGACTGACAGGAGAGAGAGAGAGATTGTTTTACTACTAGATAGGATATTAAATGTGGGAGTGGGAGATGCGTGTCGTATGGGCTGGAAGATCATGAGTTATGTTTTATTGGGATTCAGTATTAGCTGGTGGTCGGTAAGCCATTCTTCAATACAAAGAATGGAGGCTTGGGTTTGTACCTGCAGTTCTTCGAAGAAAGAAGATGCACAGATTAGTGTGCAGTCATCTGCATACTGGATAACTGATGCATGTAGTGTAGAAGTGTGAAAGTTGTTAGTGAAGATGGAGAAGAGTAAATGTCCAAGGATGGAGCCTTGGGGAACTCCTACTGTGACTGGTAGCAAAGGAGAGTGTTCTTGATGCCATTGAACTGCCTTGTTGACCTATTAAACAGCTTTGGAACTAGGGAATGAACGGTTTGCTAAAATTTAGTTCTGAAAGAATTTTAATAAGCTTACTGTGACTGATCATGCTAAAGGCCTTTGAGAGATGGCAGATATGCATTTACCATTGTTTCTATTGTTGTTGACTGTATAAGCGAATGACATAAGGGCTGTGGTAGTGCTATGAAAAGGCTGGAAGCCATGTTGTGCATCTGTGAGAAGTTTGTGTGTGTTTAGGTAATCCATGATTAGTGTGCGCATACACCTCTCTAGGATTTTGGAAAGGGGTGATGCAGTTAGTGGGATTACTAGAATTACATGTTAGCCAGTCTAAGTTGAAGTCCCCCAAGATAATGTTTTTTTGTGAGTGATTCGGAGGCCCAGTAGAGTAGGTTTTCTAGGGTAGGTATGTTACCGGGTGGGAAGAAGCATCCAATTTTATTGCTAAATTTTCTGGGGTTAATTTTTAGCCTTCTGAGAATTATTTCAGCATTACCAGAGGTGGGGACAGATGCATACAATGTTTCGACATTAAGCTGATTTTTAAATAAAATTGCACCACCTCCTCCCTTTTTGGTTGCATAGAATATTACAGCCTGTATCTAGATCCAAGGGAGGAGAAACAGGTTTTCTTGGCACTTTAAGATGTAAAGTTTCCCCTCAAGAAACGTTTGACCTCTGTCCTGGACATGACAAAAGGGTCAAAAGGCAAGCAGGCAGATGAACTTTAATGGAAGAGTAAGCCAAACCTGACTTTAATAGTTCACATAGATACTGAAGGATAGCAGGAACCTCTGATAAGAATGGATCCTGGCTGTTTGCAGCACTAAACAAAACATCTTTTCCACTTAGCTGTGTATGATTTTTTGCTAGTAGGCTTCCTGTAAGATCTAAACCACCTCCTCAGAGAAGAGGTGCATTTTAGGGATCAGAACCCTATCATCCACAGAGTGAGACATAGAGGCTAGATTGGAATGGAAAAGCAGACCTTGTGTGACCAGGCCTGGTTGCAATTGTATCTATCAGTAGTTTTCCCTGGACAGAAGTAGGAGGAACGGAAACCAATGTTATCTTGGCCAGTAAGGGGCCAAAAGTAAAAGTTTTGGAGCTTCCTTTTGGACTTTTTAGAAAGAGATCTCAGAAGCAGTGGGAAAGGTGGGAAGACAGAGGAACCTCCCTGACCACTGGAAAGAGAAGGCATTTGTTCTCCAGGCTAAGAAGAAGGCATCCTGATGCAGAAACAAGGAAGCTGGTGGTTTACTGGGGAAGCAAAAAGATCTATTGTGATGTCCGACTGTTTTGAAGACCTGTCTGTGAATGGCTAGGTGTCACACCTCCTGTGCTAGCTTGCACAATGGGTAAGACTTTGTGCCCCCTTGTTTATTTAAATACCGCTATGACTGTGGTCTTGTCAGTGTACACCAGGAGTGTGCCTTGTTTCCATAGGGAAAAGGTCTGTAGAACTTGAAGAACAGCTTTCATTTCTTTCAAGTTGATCTGCTCCTTCAGGAGTGGAGAAGGCCATTTCCCATGCACTCGGTGAGATCCTGTCCATGCCCTCCTCATGATCTGTCCAAGGCATGTGTGTGGAGAACTTAGAAGGGAGGGTCTGGGGAGAAAGGAATACCCAGGCTGAGCGTGACCTGTTTCCCCCATCACAGGAGCTCCTTTTTGAGGCAACGTAGGAGGGAGATCAGGGAATCCAGGGAATGAAAATGTTGGGACCATACAGATTTCAGATATCACTGAACATTTCTCATATATAGCCTGGTCAGAGGAAGCATTGGGGTGGTGGCTGCCATCAAACCCAAAGCCCTGAAGATCTCCCTTGCTGTGTAATGTGGCACTAAGTGGAGGTGGTGGAAGAAGTTGGCAAGATTGTAAAGTCGTACCTGAAGAAACATATGCATTACGTGTGTCTCTCTCTCTTGTATGGCATTGAAGAGATATTATTTATTTGCATTTGTTTACCAGGATGGTCCAGCTGGGCCAGAAGTGCCCATTTTCAGTGGAGTCCTGGGAAGAAAATATCCACATACAAGACACTGCACATACAATACATAATTTACATTAATAAAGATGGTTAGTACATATTACTGGCAGTTTATACAATTGGTGAAAAAAAACAGTACATAAGTAATCATTCTCAAATCAAAGATATTATACAAGCAATACAGAGTATATACACATGAGAACATTCCATACGAATAGTTTTTCAGCTACCAAAATTTATATAGGGCACTTCATGCAGTGGGTGCAAAGCAGACAGAAATTAATCAGTGACTAGGTACTTAAACTCACACATTTAGGAGGTGTAATAGCTTAGTGATAGGCTATACGAAACCTGTTGCAGGAATCAGCAAAGTCGGTGGATATTGTTGCAGATATAAGTGGTGGTATGATAGTAAGGTAGGCTGCAAGAGTACCTGAACATCTCGCCTGGTTCAGTGGTAGGTCTATAAGGGTTAGGAAGAGAAGGAAGTAGTCAGGAGGGATCAATGGTAGGACAATGAGGGTTAGTAGAAGAGGGAAGTAGGCAGGATGGAGAGGCGGAGTAACTAAAAAGACAGGTGGATGTGAAAGAAGGATGCTAGAGTAGCACAGCGGGGGTGAGAATAGTTGTGATTGTTGAAGTTAGGTTATATGAGATGTGGTGTTAACACATGTGCACAGCCAAGATGAGGAGAGGTGTTGTTTTAGAGATGTCTTGAAGAGAGTTACTGAGCAGGTGGATCTAAGTGTTGGGGGGGGGGGGGTTCCAAAGTTTTGCGAAAGTAAAGGAGTAAACCATCTGGCCGGCTGAACCTTTGGGTTTTCCTACATTTCCGAGCAGTTGGTTGTTGGATGGGAGTGGTCTGTTAGGATGGTATAAAGTAAGTATAGAAGACAGACCAGGGCACATGGCTGGATTACGAATAAGTTTGTGTGCTGCAGTTGGCTAAAGGTGAGATAGTTGGGGAGTTCAAAGTCATTTTAGGTTGTGTAATGATAAGCAGTGGTGGGATGAGTAGGAGGCATTAGTTACAAACTTAGCAATTTTGTTGTAGCATGAGTCTAGTTTGGACTTTAGAGAGGACTGAATGTTGCTGAGGAGGGGGGCACTGTATAAAAGAGAGGGTAATAAAAAAGAAGAGGCAAGGGAAGGTCGGGCTGATGCACTAAGTAGATGTTTGGTAGAGAGTGCCAAGCATTTGATGCGTCTTTTTGACATTGGACTGGATGTGCAGGTCGAATCTGAGGTTTTCGTCTATGATGACACCTAGGAGTTTTGTGCTAGATACAATGTCAATGGTGCTACCATTTAGGGATTGAATGAAGTTCTTTTTTTGTAGGGGTGTAGACTTTTGGGGGGCAAAGATTACTAGCTTGGTTTTGTTGGGGTTTAGGGCAAGATGACTAATAGACATCCAAATTTCGGTGGAGGTGAAGGCATTTTGGGTGAGTTGGTGTAGTTCTGAGGTGTTGCTTGCAGAAATTTCGGTGGAGGTGAGGGCATTTTGGGTGAGTTGGTGTAGTTCTGAGGAGTTGCTTGCAGTGCAAATGATAGTGGACTCATCTGCGTACTGGATGACTTGAGCCTTGAGAGAGTGTTGTGTGGAAGTTAATGATAAATGCACTAAACAAAAATGGGCCTAAAGTGGTGCCATGAGGAAGACCAATAGTGGTGTTTAGGAAAGGGGAGTAAGAGTTATGCCATTTAGTTGATTATTGCCTGTTAGTGAAGTAATTAGTGAACCAGTTTAGAGTTTGAAGTGAGGTACCTACGTTAGTGAGTTTTGAAAGAAAAGAGTGGGATATAGTATTGAAAGCTTTAGAAAGATCAAGAAATAGGGAAGATACGATTTTACCAGCATCACGGGCTTGGTTAACTGTGTCCATGAAGGATATAAGGGCAGTGGTGGTACTATGTCCTGGCCTAAATCCGTGTTGGGTGGTGGATAGGATGTGGTTGTGATTCAGATGGTGAAGAAGTTGAGAATGAATACATTTTTCCAGAATCTTACAGATAGGGGATAGTACAGCAATGGGGCAGAAGTTGGTGGTGTCTATGTTGTGGCACCCCTTGTGCAGGGGAGGATATAAGCTTTTTTCCAGCTGATGGGCATATAGGATTCTCGAATAGATCTGTTGAGAAGTATGCTGATAGGGTAAGCGATTGAGCTGGCTGAGACTTGCAGGTATATTGTCAGGGGCATTTGTACATGGTTTGAGTTTTAGAAGCAATTTTTTAATAGTCGAGGTGAGTATACGTGACACAGTAAAGTTGGGAAAAGGGGGGTATACTGGTGTTAGTTGTGGAGGGGTCTGTGGTGAACATGGTCTTGGGAAAGGTAGCAGTTAGAATGGCTATAGTATCTATGAAATAGGAGTTGAAGGTTGCTGCAATTTCAATGGGTGTTTTATTTGGGTCTGGGCAAAGATTATTACTTCAGCCTGGGTTTAATAAAGAGTTGAGAGAGTTCCAGAATTTCTTTGGGTTTTGCATCTGTTGATTTTGTAATGTAAGGCAGTGTTCTTTTTTGTTTTGTAGTACTAGGCACTTAACCTGCTTTCAGAGCAGTTTGTATTGGGCAAGGGCATGGGAGAGATCCATGTCTAAAAGAGGACTCTAGTATTTGAGACTTGAAGTCCTCAATGATGGGCTGACTGCACAGCTACACATACCCTGGAGGAGGCATCCACAGCATCATAACTGCATTTTTGCTCCATTTAGTTATTTGTGTAGCTTGAGACAGCAAGGTCTGCATTTGCTGCTTAGAATCCACTGACTAAGGGTCTGACATAACCTTTTGCAAAGACTGTACTACAGACAGCAAACAGCTGGTCATTTGGGTCTGGTAGTTAATACCTTTGAGCGTCAGGGTGAAAGAGTAGACCCTTCATTCTTCACCTATCCACAGCCTTTGTCCTCATCAGTGGGAAAGATGTTAGCACTGGGAACCAGCTTCACTGCAGTATGGTCAGATACAGGATTCTTATACAGGTATTTAAGGTCATCAGGTATCTTACAAAACCAGTGTGGTCTTTCAGGTGCAGGTGACAGACAGAGGCTGGAAAGCGTTCCTGTTATGTCTGTCGAACTGGGAGTGAAGGGGCAAGAGGAGGAGAGGAAAAGTACAGTTGTGTACACTTACCATAAATGTAGATGTTCCGAGTATATTCACTGTTGCAGTCATTACATTTGGGTTATCCTGCTGGCAGGTTGCCCTCATTCTGCCTGAATTCCAAAGTCTTGGGTCCTGCGTCGGTTGCTGTCGCCTTTTCTCTGACTTCAGGTCGTCAGGGGTGTAAAAGATGCAGCAGATGCCATTTTCTTCAGTTTTTCTTGCCCCAGATGTCAGGTGCCCCCAAAAGGGTAGGCTAAAAATATGTAAATAAAACATACATGCACCAAAATAAGCTTTACCTTCATCTATAAGCAAATACACCACCTAGGTTGTATAGATTAGAGAAGTAAAGATAAGTTCCAGAAAAATAAGGGGGATGGCAGGTGGGTAACCTGGACTGCAGCAGTGAATACACTCGAACATCTACATTTATGTTAAGTGTACACAACTGTACTACGTTCTTCATGTTTCACTGTTGCAGTCATTACATTTGGGTTGAGTCCCAAAGCTATGGTTGAGGGGCAGGAGCTAAACAGCATTAGGAGCGGCTATGAGGCCCTGCAGAACTGCAGTGGCAAAGCCTGCCCTGGATTTAGAGTAAAGAGACAGATTGCAATGTTTTGTGATGGTATGTACTGAACTCCAAGTAGCAGCCTCTAAAATGTCTTTGGTTGGTACTCCACTGAGAAAAGCTGCAGAAGTGGCTGCAGCTCTGGTTGAATATGGCCTAATGCCCTTAGGCACTGGTTTGCCATGCTGTGAGTAGCAGAAACGAATGCAGTGAGCTAACCACTTTGAAATAGTCTGCTTGGAGATAGCCTTTCCTTGTGATGCTGCGGCATATGCCACCAGTAATTGTTCTTTCTGAAAACTTTAGTTTTGTCCAAGTAGAATCTAAGTGGTCTGTGTACGCTCAAAGAATGCAGAATTTTCTCCCCCTTGTTCTGTTGATTTGGATAAAAAGTTGGCAAATGAATAGTTTGGTTAAGGGCAACACTGGATACCACCTTAGGCATAAATGTAGGGTTTTTGTTCTCAGAGAGACCCTGTCTGGATAAAAAATGATAAAGGGTTCCACAGCCATGAGAGCCTGTAGCTCTGAAACTCGTCTTGCAGAAGTTATTGCTAGGAGCAGAGCTGTTTTCCAAGATAAGAAATTTATATCCGCAGTAGTAGCTGGCTCAAAAGGAGGTAAGGTGAGTTTTTCCAAGACATAGTTGAGGTCCCATGCAGGTACTGGCGTTCTCCTTGGAGGCCTTAAGTTTTTGGCTCCTCTGAGGTACTGTCTTAATAAAGGATGAGAAAAGAGTAGTGGCTCTGTATTGTAATGAGCCGAAATGGCAGAGGCATGGATTTTAATTGATGAAAAAGATAGGCCTTTGTCCAGCATCTCAGTTAAGTATTGCAAAATCTGAGAAATATTTGGGACAGCTGTATCAGTTCCTTGAGCTTGGTGCCAAGCACAAAATCTCTTCCATTTCCCAGCATAGGTTTTTTTAAGACTAGGCCTTCTGGCTTCTAAAATGACATCCATCACAGCTTTACTGAGAAGTATGGCTTTGTATGGCTACATTATCCACCATGATGCCAGGTTCAGGGTCCTGAGTTGGCTGTGCAGAATCTGATTGTTTTGCTGGGACAGTAGATGAGGTATTTGAGGTAAGGTCCAGGCTGGGCATTGGGACAAGTTCCTTAAGCTCGGATACCAGTACTGGCTGGCCAGTCTGGGGCAATCAGAATCATTTTTGGTTTCTCCTGTCTGACCTTCAGGAGTACCTTGGGGAGGAGAGGCAGTGGAGGAAAGGCATATGCTGACAGGTTTGTCCAGTTGAAAGATAAGGCGTCCACTTTCCAAGCTTGTCTGTGATAGGTTCTTGTGCAGAATCATTTTAGTTGACTGTTGTGAGGGGAGGCAAAACAGATCTATGTCCGGGCGTCCCCATTTCTTTATCATGCTGAAGACGTGTGGATCCAGGTGCCACTCATGGGGATCCATGAGGTTTCTGCTTAGTTCATCTGACAGAGTATTTTCCTTTCCTGGCAGGAATTGTGCCTGTAGATGGACTTGGTAAGTCAATGCTGTGTCCCATAAAGCCATGGCTTGTATGCAAAGGGGGTAAGAATGAGTGTCCCCCTGCTTATGCACCACATGACCGTGGTGTTGTCTGTCTATCAGTAGTTGTTCCAGATGAAGTAGGTCCTTGAAGGTTGTCAGGGCATTTTGAACAGCTAGCATCTCTTTTTGATTGATATGTAGATGCTTTTGGTTTGTGGACCAGGTGCCCTGAATGCCTCTTCCTGCCATGTGTGCCCCCCAGGCATAATCTGAAGCATCCATCGTTAGGCCCTGCCTGGCTGGGGTTAGTGAGAATGGCTGTGGCTTGATTTGGTGACAAGCCTTTGCCCACCATCGAAACTCCTGTTGCAGGCAGGTAATGAGAGTAATCATTGTTTCCAGGCCGTGGCAATGTGTCCAGACACTTTTTAGGTACCACTGAATTTTCCTCATATGCAGTCTTGCATATGGAATTAGTAAGATGCAGGATGCCATGAAGCCCAAAGCCTGCAGAATTTTTCTTGCAGATAACTGGGCCTTCGTTGCCATTTCATTGAAATAGGTAGTCAGTTGTCTTTGTTTGTCTGGAGTGAGATAAGCCATCTGGGCAGTTGTATTTAAGCTTGCACTCAGGAATATTATCTCTTGAGAAGGTACAAGTTTTGATTTCTTTTTGTTGACTGTGTACCCTAGGCATGTTAAGAGTCTTTTCACAAACGTCAGATGCTGAAGTAGAATGCCCTTGTTCTCTGCTTGTATGAGGCAGTCGTCCGAGTAAGGATATATTTGTATTCTTCTTGGTCTGCAGTAAGCAATTACTGGTGCCAGGCACTTTGTGAAGACCCTGGGCGCAGTAGATAAGCCAAAGGGCAGTGCAGAGAATTGGTAATGCTTTGAACCAGCCTTGAATCTGAGGTATCTTCTGCATGATTGTCTGATTGGGACTTGCAGGTATGCCTCTTTTAGGTCTAACGTCACGAGCCAAGCCTTGCTGCCCAGCATGGGCAGACGCTGCTGCAAGGTCAACATCTTGAACTTTGGTATATCCAGGAAAGTGTTTAGAATAGATAGGTCCAGTATTGGTCTCCATGCTTTGTCCTTTCTGGGTACCAAGAACAGTCTTGAATGAAATCCTTGTCCCTGCTCTTGCTGTGGCACTTGTTGAATAGCCCTCATGTCCATGAGAGCTGCGACTTGTTTTTGAGCCTCTGCCCATTGATTTTTTGGCAGGTCTGGCCAACCATTTGCCCTTGGCAGGGTATGGAAGTGGAACTTGTAGCCTTGTGACACTATGTCCAGAACCCATTTGTCCTGGGTTATAATGTGCCAATTTTAAGAAAAAAGTGCTAGTTTTCCCCCTAAGGGTGCTGCCAGAAGATAAGTGCTTGGTACAGGCAGGGGGAAGTCATTGGGACTTTTTCCTGTATGGTTGTGACTTGTCTTCTCCACCTTTGACGGTAGAAGCACCCCATTGCTTAGATCTGTAGGAACCTTGCGGCTGTGATATGGCCCTTTGAGGTCTGTCTGAGACTGGAAAGGACCAATTCTTTGTAGGCCAGTGTCTGCTAAATCTAGGTGGCTGTACTGTAAGAAATCCTTGACCGTTTGTATAGATTTAGCTTTGTCCTCCATTTTCTTTAACACCTCTTCTGCCTTAATACCAAACAAGGTATCATGTTGTAATGGAGCATCTAATAATTTTGCTTTAACATGATCAGGCAGGTTTTGTTCCTTTAACCAAGCATGCCTCCTAATGACAGAACCCGTAACAGCGGCCCTGCAGGAGGCCTCCAGAGAATCAAAACCACACTGCAAAGTATGCTTTCCAACTTGTTCAGCTGCATGCAATAAATCCTGCATTTCTTTGTTTTCTGCACATTCAGAATTTACCATCATTTTCTGTTTAAGCAGTGTCATGATATTGCTGAAATTTGAGCATATGAAACAGGCAATTTAAGGCCCTTATAGCTAAAGTAGTAGACGTGTAAATCTTTTTTCCCCATCTATCCAGAGCCCTAGAATCCCTAAAAGAGGGGGTAGGGATTTTTGCAGTGGAAACCATGACCCCTTTGGGACCCTGAGAAATAGTTTCTGTGTCTGAAGTAGGGTTTCTGAAAAGAAATGTATGAGAATCAGGGACCCTGTAGTATCTGTCTGGCTTAACAGGAGCTGGAGGTAAGGAGTCAGGGGTCAGACTAGACTCTGAAAACACATCATCTACAATGTCCAACACAGGTGGAATAGCTAGAGGCCTGTGTTGAGGTAGTAAAAGGAAGTCTCTGAGCCTCTTCTTAGATTCTGAAAAATCTTGGCTCTCCCAGTGGAAGTGTTCCCTCATGGTATGCAAGGTTTCCCCAAAAGAGTAGTCCTCAGGAGGAGAAGCTGAAGGAATTGATTCTTCAGTATCAGAATCCTCACGGGGGGAAGAGAATATTCCTGATCAGAAGAGGAATCAGAAGAAATGGAAACCTGATCTGAAGATTCATAGTCTGTCTCTTGCCTAGGCCTCTTATCAGGAGGGGGATGGGAAACCCTGATCAAGGTAATTAAATCTTTGGCCATTTTGAGCATCTGTTTGAGCATGGAGGCCTGTCCATGTGACTGGTGAACTTGTTTCTTTGCCTTTATAGGTGTTTTAGTCTTTGCCTTTGAAGTCGGTTTAATATATAATTGTTTAGGTCTGAATACATCCTCAGAAGCAGATGCCTGCTCAACAGCTCTAAACCCATCTGAGGGAACAATCTCCGAGGGTCCAATACCTTGAGTTTCCAGCTTCCTGGCCGACTCCACGTGGGAGATGGTAGCGGCCTGCAACTCTAAAGTAGCGGGCATCAGGGGCTGCGAAAGCACCTCACGGAGAACCGGCGAACCTGCGACTTGCTTAAGAGAAGCTTCGTTGGTTTTGGACCTCAGTTGCCTGTCTTTTTCTTTGCGTTTTTTTTGTGAACTCTGGCAGTCGGATGGCTATCCAACGACATTGTATAATTAAATCTTCGCCCAAAATAGCTTAATGCAAAATCATACCGACGCTTAATAGTGCGTTGGTTAAATCTAGCACAAAACCGACAACTACAAACGTTGTGGTCAGGGCCCTAGGCAAGGAATACAGTAAGAGTGAAAGTCCTTATGAGGTATTTGCTTCCCATAAGAAATACAATTATTAACTTTTTCTGACATCGGTCTGGAGCAAGAAAAAAGTTTCCCCAACAGGGTACTTAGCTTTTAATGAAGACTTCGGATCTGAAACTCGAACACGAAAATCTCAGGAGTCGGCCGACCGGCACTTGCGAACTGCTTCTGCTTCGGGCACCGTGCGGCAAGAAAGACTGAAGAAAATGGCGTCGGCTGCATCTTTTATACCCCTGATGACCTGACGTAAGGGAAGAGGCGACAGCAACCGATGCAGAACCCAAGACTTTGGAATTCAGGCCGACTGAGGGCAACCTGCCAGCAGGATAACCCAAATGTAATGACTGCAACAGTGAAACACGAAGAACATCACCCATTTCCAGAAAGCTATAGTATCTCTTCTGATCAGAGATTTGGTTTGATTGCCTTTCAGAATGTCTCATGCTTTGAATAGTTTCTCCTAAAGAGGCTTCTTCAATAACAGAATCTGAAGAAAGGGAGTCCCTATTCATCCAAAGAGAGCTGAGCTGGAGAAAGCACTTGTGAGGAACAGTCCAGAGAATAATTGGAGTCTACATCTTGTTCATCTTCAGACAAGGATAAATCTTGGGTATGTACTTACAAGAATTAACGCAGCTGGGTAAGGAGGAGGAGGAGGAGAAGACTTCAGGGCCATGATAGCTTTAAATAAGTCATGGGAAAAAGTTGTTTCATTTTTTTTCCTTAGTAGCTGTAGGTGATGCCACATACCTAATTTTTTGTTTTTTCTTTTTAGGCATGAGCCTGCCTAAAAAGCCTCGGAGATTCAGACCCCTGGTGTACTTCAGAGTACTTGAAACCTCTTCCCAGACTAGGATTTGAGGGACTCCGTGTGCCCCCACCTAGGTATCTGCTATTAGCAAGGTCTCAGGAGCCACACTGATCTTCAACAGGGTCTAGGTATTGGATAACTGAGAGGATATCAGACATGCTACAGATTTTTCAACCTCAGCAGGCAAGTCTGGCTCAGAAATGTTAGACTGTGAATTATCTAAGGATCTCTTGAGTTTCTTCTTTGGGGCAAAGATGACATTGGTTGCTGGGGATTCAGACATCTTTGTTTCAGCCAGATATTTCAGAAACTGCATTTCAAGGAATGTGTTAGGGGAGGAAAGCTTCTACCCTAGGGATTTTGGAACAAATGACTGCCAGACAGAGCGGGATTTGTAGTCACACTCCGGACCTAAACAGAAAAGGCACTTAGTGTGCAAGTCCTTATATAAAATATCCCTATCACACTCACACTTACCCTTCCTAGCTGACATTTAACAAAAGTTTTAAAACCCAATCCAAAATACAAAAAAAAAAGAGTTCCCCAATGGGGCACTTATCTGAGAACCAAACAAGTGAAGCAATGATGCCAATGAACGAACACAAATCAGTCCGATACATGCACAACTTGTGTTCAAGTTGGCGGTGTGACAATCTCAGGATCAGGAACTTTTGCATATGTCCACCTATGTACCCTAATGCATATGAGCTGAGTTCACACATTGGACATGCACCCTTGGGAAGGTAAAGCTTTGATACCCTGGCCAGCCATCAGCAGACAGAAATTCGTATGTTAAAAATACAACAGGGATTTCAGTTAGGACATAATTATGTACCTACCATAATAACACATCCCTCTTGTCCGTTTCCATCCAGTTCAACCTGTAGGCTATCGGATATATGACTGATCTCAGAATGGCCATTTGTAAAGACGTCAGCCCCTAAGCTCCACCTTCTCTACCCATAGTACCTTGATCTATACAGAGTTACCTCAAATCGAGTTTGCCCCTCTCCAGAAAATTTCAACTGCTGACTCTAAAATCCTGACACCAAGAACCCAGAAAGGAAGAAGAGAAAGAAGCCTCACCAACTCTGTCATCCAATGTCCTAGAGAAATACAGCACAGCAGGGGGGCCTGGTGGGAGCGATGGTTGAAATGGACAGAAGCAGACAGCATGGATCTGTCGTCATAGTTAAGTATACAAGTTTCGTACTGATGTCTTCTCTGTCTGGATTCAACTTGTGGGAAAGCGTCGCCAGTCACGTTTCACCTCAAGGAGTTCCAAAGGGCACATTCCACAAAATGGTGGAACCAAAGGATGCCCTAGACCTCAAATGAATACTAGCTTGTAGTGAGACAAAAAGGTGTGTGGAGCCACCTAAACAGAAGCAGCACAAATGTCATCCACAGCAGCTCTCGAGAAGAAAGCAGTGGAGGTAGCCATAGTGCTAGTACAAAGACCCTTTGGTTTGTAAGGTAAAGCCTTCCCTTTCAGACTATATCCTAATGAAATGCAATCAGAAAGCCACATTGAAAAAGTGGACTTAAGACATGGGTATTCCCAATTCGGCCTTTGAAAAGGAAACAATAGTTTAGAACTTCTGCAAGACTTAGTTCTTGCTAAATAAAAACTCAGTTGTCTGTAAACATCAAGACGATGTAGCAAATAATCTTCTTTAAAAAGTCATGAGAAAACATTCGCAAGTGAATGGCCTGATTGAAATTTTTTTCGATGCAACCTTAGGCAGAAATGCTGGATTCATTCTGAAAGATGCCCTGTCTTTATGAACAAACAAACATGGAGGCAATGAGGATAAAGCCTACAGCTCTGACATACACCTGACCAAAGTAACTACTAGGAAGAGAATGTTCCAAGACAGAACTTCAAAAGGACAGTTGCTGAAGGCTCATAACGAGCATGTGAAGCATAAAAAGTAAACTCCAAGGAGGGAGAGAGTCCCATACAGGCGGTCACAATAAAAAAGTTATTCTGAGAAGGCTTTTGAAATCTTCAATGTTGCCAAAGTGGTCCTCTCTCCCAGTGTGAAAGCTGCAAACGGCCGTTAACTACACTAACAGTGGAATAACTGAATCCCAAATGAAACAAGTCAGCAAAGAAATCAAGAATGACCTCCAAAGGCAGGAAAGGGATCGAAGCTTTTTAAAAACCCAAAAAGAGAAGCGTCTCCACTC